>NW_004524604.1:12349224-12350103 GCF_000260255.1 Octodon degus | reverse complement strand
TTTTTTTTGTGGAACCGGGGATTGAACTCAGGCCCTTGCTCTTGCCAGGGAAGCGCTTATTCCACTGAGCCATCTCCCTGTCCCCCTTTATTTCTTATATATCATTTGTATACTTTCCTTCTGGATGGTTAAAACCAAGGTAAAGCAGGACCTATGCAACCAGAATTGTACCTTTTGGGTCTGAGAAGGTCAGTGAAATCCCCTCAATATTTATATTGAGATCTTGTACCTCAGATTGTAGAACCTTTGTCAGTGTCAGCCATGTGGATTATTCACTGTCATTGCTTGGCCAAAGAGCTCTCTGTGAAAGCCAGAGAGAATGTTTTTTTTACATGTGACTCTCCCCAGGCACACTCTACATCATCGATCACTTTCCTCTTTGGCCCCATAAACTCCTTGATCAGAAAATTCAGGACACTACAGAGTTGCATGATGTTACAGTACAAGTTCTCATATGTCCTGAGTCTTAATTGACCTTAAAAGGCTAGGGCCAAAATGTTGGCTTTCCTTGCAGCCCTCTTTCTCTAATTTTGGTCTGCAAACTTAGGTTGTATTTTTTTTTACAAAAGTAAATATTTTATTTTAGTTTTTAAAGAGAGTACAATTGGAATTAAAACAAAAATATACAAGTGATACACAATTTCACTTAAAGTAATATGAATTTCACTGTACTTGTAAGGCATAATGCTGTCTTTTATTTTTACAGTTTCAACAAATAATACACTGCATATATTCTTCTTAGTGGTTAATTGCTGTACAAGATGCGGACTTGTGATCCTATTTGCAAACACCATTACAACAAATCATTCTATTCATTAAGAGAATGCAACTATATATCTATCCCAACCTCTTTGAATACACAGATACAAAATGGACATT
>NW_004524604.1:12325315-12346316 GCF_000260255.1 Octodon degus | reverse complement strand
CAGGTATCAGTATATATAGTTAGTCAGGGTGAGAATCTTTCCAATTAACTGCTAGATTAAAAAATCTTCTGAAGATTCTCAGGATCATTGCCTTGATCATCTTCTACATATAAATGTATGGCTTGACATTTTCATGTTTATTAGCTCTTCTTCTTTCCCTCTCTTGATTAGTTAGTCCTTGAGATCCTGCTTTCTTTTTATTTTTATCATATCTTTTTATTTGTATTTCTTCTTTTGAGTGCTTATACCATCGAGACTGTATGATATTTACACATGTGTGTCCGATATATTTTACTTATGAGCATATTTCCAAGTGCCATCCACTTCAATATAAAGGCTTCGAGTTTATCATTCTTAATAGCTGAATAATACTCCATTGTGTAAAAATATCACATCTTTTTCTACCATTCCTCAGGTGTAACGTCATGTAACTCGGTATTGTCCCAAATTTTCTGATCAAGGAGATTGTGGGGCCAATGACGAAAGTGATTGATGTTGTAGAGTGTGCCTAAGGAGAGTCACATGGAGAGAAAACATTCTCTCATGCTTTCACGGAGAGGCTCTTTGGCCAAGCAATGCCCATGACTCATCCCCATTGCTGACACTGACAAAGGTTCTACAATCTGAGGTACAGGATCTCAGGATAAATCCTGAGGGGATTTCACTGACCTTATCAGACCCAAAAGCTACAACTCTTGTTGCATAGGTCCTGCTTTACCTTGGTCTTAACCATCCAGTAGAACAGTATAAAATCAAAATATAAGAAGTAAAGCCATGCTGTTATGTTGAGCTGTTGGGGGCGCGGGTCAACAATTTCTGACATTGCCAGTGAAGCGGAAGACCCAATACTATTATCGGATACTGGACTCTTTTAGAACATTTTGCTGAGTTTACACACCTATAATATTGAAATAACAGAACTTAACAAAAAAAGCGTATACAGATGAATGTCCATTTTGTATCTGTATATTCAGGGTGGTTAGGATAGATACATAGTTCCATTCTCTTAATGAATGGAGGTATTTGTTCTAATGGTGTTTGTAAATAGGATATCTTGTCCGCATTTTGTACAGCAGTTAGCCACTAGGAAGAATGTATGCAATGTGTTCATTATTGAAACTGACCTACCAATTTGGTGTGAAACTGTCTCATTGCTGTTTTTTTCTCAATAAAATTATGGAAAAAATTTTAAAAATAAATAAATAAATAAAATAAAAAGGAAGACTAGAAGAAAATAAGGCTTAAGGCCAACAAAGGAGGTAAATAGGAGGGAATTGAGGTTCACTCTTCTTTTATATCAATGTTTCTCCAACTATCATGCACAGACAATGTATTTGGAAAAGTTTTGCTCACTCCTTGAACAATGTGACATCTACAATCAGAGCTTAAAGAGAAAAATTTAGAGATGTATTTTTTCTGGAACTTGAAAATACATTTATGTTGGAAAGACTGGCAAGAAATGAGTACAATGTTTGGAGGATAAGAAAGGCTCTGTGCGTTGCCCAGAAGAATGTGAAAGGTAGGGGAGAGACAAGTAAGATGGGATGCTTAGTACTCATAAAGAGATCTCAGGTGAGTATGGTAGAGAACAGTGTCCTTGACATAGCTCACCCCTTTCTAATAGAACAAAATGGACTCACACTACATCCCTCTATTTCTGTACCTTAAGGTATCAGCACTGCATGACTCTGTATTTAACATCCCAAGAAAAAAACTGCAATTAGTATAGAACCTGTATATGGCCTGCCACATTCTGCTCATATTCTACATAGGCTTAAAATTTTCAAGCATGTACTCATTCTAGCCAAATTATATCAGTCACTCAAAAGTTTCTGAATTATTAAATTTAAATCTTTTTTAGGAAAAGGTGACGTGATCTGTAAATTATGCGCAACATTTTTAGATATTCTAGCAGCAAAAGAAGGAAGCGAAAATCATTATGATAAGTGAACATAATCTTTTATTTCAGGTATATATGTACTCTGAGTGTAAAATTCATCATAATATAATAATTATCCCTGTCATTTAAAATGATAATTATGTCATTTACATATCTATGACTTTTAAAATCCATCATACTACTTCAATTAATTAGATTCTGGATCATATCAGTATCTCTTCAAGAAAATGATGTTAAATCTTTGTCGTAACCAGCAGCTTAATTTTCATTAGGCCAGCTATCTGATAATTAGTCATGCACCATAAATCAAACCCCAAGTCTTCTTCTAGTTTCTTAATTGAAAATTGTTTCTTGGTTCTCTGGTTAAAAGTGTAGCAAGTGTGAGTGTGATCGATGTGGAATCTGGTGCAAACAGTTTGAGACAGTCAAACTTGATAGATCATTTCCCTGGAGGGGCTTGTAATGGTGGGTAGGCCAAAAGAAATCTCCAAATTAAAGATTTGCTTTCAAAATTGCAAGTGTAAAGATAGCTTTGGTGTACCAAATCCATCTTAACATTCTGACCACTTTCTTTTTCCTTTTAAAACATCAATTAGAATCTCTTCATATAATACCATTTTGGAAACAATATGAAATTATTGGAAATTCCAACATTTTGCTTAAGACAAAATATGAAAATATTCCTCACTAATGTCATGAACAAATATTGAGTTTCTTGATATTTTAAAACAATCTGAAAACATTGACTAAAATCACTGTACTCATCTGACAACTAATCTGAGGGAACAGATGGCTACCCAAGTATTGCCTCAAGTCATAAAATCATTTCAAATATGAGACTGTTGCAGCTAAATAAGAGGAAAATATTGCTTCATTGAGTAGCTGCAGCTCATTGCCATTTTTCTTCTGACAATCTGGGAAGATTTGCAGAGAATTTTGGTCATGTTTGCAGTTCTTTAGTTAAGAACAGCCACAGCGTATCCCAGGGTCCATTTCTTGTTTTCTAGTGGCCTGGCAGGTAGGGTCTGCTGAGGAACACAGCAGGGGCTGCTGGAAAGAGGCGCCATAAATTTCAATGTGCAAAGTCGAAAGAGATAAACAAAAAATTAGGAACAAGTGTCATGGTTGGAGCTTGAAAATCATCTAAACAAATACACTCTGAAATACATATGCCATCTTATCTAATCCGTGAGCTTGTTGTCTTGACAATTGATCATAGAGTTTAAGGTCAATATTATTTAATGCAGAATAGTCACATTAATGTCATATACTTTAGTTACATAAAGTGTTCTGGAGAGCTCATTGAAATAATTTTGATTGGTTATATGAAAAATTTAAATAAAGTTATTTTATAACTTACAGTTTGACCTAACATAACAATTAGTAGAATGCTTGAGTATATATACTGCCTAGCCATGAATTATAATTTTATAAGAAAATCTCCCAAAGTTGAAGGATATGGGCTAACACATTGGTCAGATTTATTCAGTAATTAACACATAAAATTTGGTGAAAATAGCTTCACTCTAAAAGTTAGTCTGCCGCTGAATTTTAACCAAGTAACAATTATGACATTTTTAGACTTAAAAGACTTCAACAAATACCTTATATATACTTATTCTCAATAAAATACTGCAATTTTGCCAAAATAGAAGTTAACTAAGAAAAAAACCCCTGGCCTCTTCACAGAACAGAGGCAAAGGAAAGTTTCCAAATAATATCTCTGCAAAGAGCTTAGAGGGCAATAAGATCAGTTTTCACAAGAAATTAGAGAACCTAGAAGAAGATTTATGGGGGAAAGTAATTTTGATTTGACGTAATTCCTTTTGACAATGTGGAAAATGTTGTGGTAAGTATTACCATTCTGTTGAAAATCTTAAGAGGAATTAACTACAGGCAAATAGTACAACGAGCAAAATAATGTACTTCTTTTAAAAAGCAAATATTGACTCTGAAACATAACAAGTAATTCAAGAAAGGGAAAATACTGATAGCACAATCATTTGACTCAGCAGGGAACAGTATTTATATAACCCAAAACACACAAATCTTAAAAACTATGTAATCACAAAGGAAGGTATATAGGAAGTGTTTGTGTAAGATGATACTTAGCATAATAGGAAGTCAGCACAGAATGCATTAAATTGATAGATCTTGAAGTATAAATGTAAAGAATTTGTTTAGATGCACAGAGGCAAATCGAATGTAGAAACATTTTGACTCTTGGGGAAAGAATCTGGCAAATTAGGAGACATGAGATAGAAGACCTTTTCTTTTGTTGTTATTATCTTTGTCATTTTAACACTTCAAAACTAAATACGTTAATTTGAAAAACTGGTAAAACTGCAAACAAAGATATCTTTTTCACTCATAGATTATTCTCTACAAATGTCTATGGACACATCTCATTTTTTATTAATATGAGAAACTATTCATTCTCTCTGCAATGTAGTAAATTATTTAGCAATATATTTTAGGCTTCTCTCTTTGTCTCTCTCTCTCTCTCTCTCTCTCTCTCTCTCTCTCTCTCTCTCTCTCTCCTGTTTACCAGTTGCTCAGTGTTCTGTTTTATGACTACACTGATTTATTTGATATCACAAGCCTTCCTTTTAAAAGGTTCAAGTACTTATATTGCCTGCATGTAAATTAAAGTCTTGATACAGATAAATATGCTCTGAAACAAAATTTCAGGACTCAAAAAGCATAAACTTTTTAACATTAAATGAGAGTATATACATGTTATATTGTTATTCTACTATATATGACTTAGTTATTATAGTTTTTTATGATGACACATGCCTGTAATATCAACATTTACAAGGCTGAGGCAGAAGAATTTCAAGCTCAAGGACAGTGTGAGCTACAGTCATTTTAAGGTTGGCTTTGACTACATAGAAAGACCCTACTACTTAAAACCCAAACAAAAAATAAAACAAAAATTGTAAAAACAATTTAATTAAAAGTGCTAATATGAATAGAAATAAAAGGCACTAATGTCAGGTATATAAGAAAATCAATTTAACAAAAGATAATCCAAGTAAAAATAAGCAAATGATCTAAACAAACAATTATCAAAAAGTAAATGGGCATGAACCATCAAATATATGAATAATGATGAACATTATTAGTGTCCAGTGAAATGTAAACCAAAACTTCACTGAAGCATCAATGGATCTCAGTTAGAATGACTGTTCTTAAGGAGGATAGCTACAAATCTGAGCTGCATAGTGAGATCTGTACCAAATGCACACACACAAAAAAATGACTTTTCAAACAACAAAGTGCTACAAGACAAAACAAATGGTGGAGAGAATGTGGAGAAAAGGAACTCTCAGATGCTGTTGAAGGGATGTAAACACATACAACCTATGAAAGGTTACATAAGGTTTCCTCAGAAATCTTAGATTTACTATAATGTGGGGCTATGATACTTGTAGGTTTATTCCAAAAGGATGATGCATAGGTGGGCATACTCCCTGCAGCATTGTTCACAGTATTTAAGATATGGAGTCAACCTTCAAGGTCTTCAACAGGTGAATGGGCAAAGAAAATTATACATAAAATTATAGATTATATATAAGATTACATACAAAATTTTGTATATAATTAGCAATAAAACAATCATATATCATTAATAAAAATGGAATCTCACCATTCACACCAAAGCGGATAGAACTTGGGGACATTCAAGTATATTAAGTGAAGTAAGACAAAGAAAGACAAGTATGATATATTTTCATATACATTGTGAAAGTTAAAAAGCTCTTTCTCAATTTAGATTAGTGATTACTAGAGGATGGAAGAGGAGATGAATAGTAGATTAAGAGGAGGTTGAATTTGATCATTACTCACTGTGTGTGTATAATGTAATATAACATATATAAAATAATATAATATGTAACATTGGTCAAAAATAAAATTTTAAAAATGTAAAAGGATTGAACTTTAGGTTTATGTTTACAACTTGTTTTATCTCTTCTGTCAATTTGTCTACAAATGGACTTGTATCAATTTGTTTTTCAGAAAAATCAATCTGCTTAAAGAAAATATCTTTTAGCTCACTGTTAATAAGTATGTATAGTAAACTTAATAAATGCTTGTGAGCAGAGTTCTGAGTGTAATAGGAAAGAATTATGACACATTTACTTCTGCATATGCTTAAATTAATGAAAGGTATTTACTATTTGAATAATTTCATAATTAGTATTTTCACAAAATATTTTTATTTTATTTTATTTTATTGAGAAATATCAATGACAGTTTCAATGCTGATTAATAGGACAGTTTCAATTAAATGAGAGTATATACATTGTACATTGTTATCTTCTTAGTGGTTATTCATAATACAAGAAGCAGACAGATTATCCTTTCCAAACGTTATTAGTACAAATCTTTCTTCTCATTGAATTAAGTGAAAGTAGCTGTGTATCTATCCTATTCTGTATATACAAATACAAAATGGTCCTTCCTTTGTATCCCCTTTTTTTGTTTAGTCCTGTCAGAGATTCACCAAATATTTATATTCAGAGAAAATTAATGACCATAAAATAGGAATATAAAATATTTTATTGTACACATCTTGTAGAGAAATTATTCAGAAACCTAAAAATACTAATTTAACTATTGTGTACTATTCTTTTTTCCCTTTTAAGTTGTTTTTTTTTTCAGATTTAGATTCTGAAAGTAAATTTAAAAGTTCTAAAAGACATAGTTTTCTTGGTGACTGTTAATAACAAAGTATAGTTTTCTGTGTTATTGGTAGATTTTTTTTAGCCATAACTTTTCAATTGTAAAAAATATGATGTAGACTGGCTAATACAGATTAGAACACTTAGCAAACAATGAACTTCAGATGTTCAGAAATTCTATAGCAGATGATAAAAAGAAAGAGTAGTATTTACGTATATAAATGGAAGGATAACTTGAATGCAGTCCAAATAATTCTAATTGGCATAAAACATTAATCAAGTGTTTGTAACTAACAACAATCCAATGTAGCAAAAATTACTGATTCATGTCTTATGCACCCAGGACCTTTCCTTGGTGCTCAAAGCAAAGCTATCATTTATACTATATTTATACTTTATACAGAAACAACTTATAAAATTATGTCTAAAGTGAAAAGAGAACATGAATGTGGACAATCAAGAGAATCTGAGGTTGTAAAAACAATTTTTTTTAAGATTAGTATATTAAAAACAAGAGTTTCCTAGAGCTGAGATATTCATTTGGAAAAGAAAAAATGAATTATTTCAGGTATTCTTATCTCCAGTTATCTATTTCTATATGCATACCAGTGCACTTACCTATATTTATACTCAGTTTTCATGCCAGTCTTATAATACCGGTTATAGTATGCCACAATGCATGAAATTGACACTAAATAATTGATCACGATCACATCGAGGGGCTGGGGAGACAGCTCAGTAGAATAAGCACTTGCCTGGGAAGTGTAAAGTCCTGAGTTTAATCCCCAGTACCGAAAAAAAAAAAAAAAAAAAAAAAGATTATAGTTTAAGTCCATTTTGCATCTGTGTATTCAAAATGGTTAGGATAGATATATAGTTAAATTCTCTTAATGAATAGAGGGATTTGTTCTAGTAGTGTTTGTAAATAGAATATAACATCTTCACCTTGCACATCAAATAACTACTAGGAAGAGAGCATGCAATGTGCTAATCATCGGAACTGTCCTACCAACTTGATCTGAAACTGTCTCATTGCTATTTGTTTCTCAATAAAATTATGGAAAAAAAAAAGATCACATTGAGTGAGTAACGGGCATGAAGCACTACATTACCTTTCTGTGCTGGGGGACAAGATAGTCTAACAGAGCTTCCTATGTTGGTGGAAGTGTTTTGTATCTGAATAGTTCCGTTTGAATAACCAATCTAGCACATGTGGCTACTGAGCATTGGAAATGTGGCTGGTATAACTATGCGAGTAAACTAATATTTCGCTCAGTTTTTATTCACTTAAATTTAAACATCCCGCTCCGGACTCTAGAGATGTAAGTGGAAAAAAGATAGAATTGGAGAACTGAAGTTCTGAGAAAGTGTAAGAAATATGATCTGAACTGTCATGTGAGAAAGGGACTGCTAAGGAAATAGAAACAGTAACACCAAAAACACCTTTTCCATTGTTATAGGAGGAAAAAATCATCCACCTGGAGTAGATCAGTGACTGAGTGGGAGAGGAGAGCTTTGGGGCCGTAATGGACAGTGCAGCAAAAGAAAAAGGGAGAGATGGAGCAGCGCACAGATGTTTCTGGAAGGGTTGTGGTGCTTCGGTATATTTTTATACACCGATACACATGAGAAAATCATCAAAGAATGCATGGGCAGGAAAACCGCTGCCTAACTGGAGTTGAGGGAACTGGATAAATGGAGAGGACAACCAAAGAGTTTTCACTTGCTTGCAGTTTTATTCTTTATTTTGGTGTCAAGGCAATGTAAATGTGTTACAAGTTCTCAGAATTAAATACACACTGTGTAAGTGTAAAATGCCAGATGAGAAGACTTGTCAGCATTTACCAGATAATAAGGATAACTGGGAGCTGCTGGGAGCACTGAGGAAATTTCAGCTTTCTAAGAAGTGGTAAAATGTAGTTTCACTGCTCCTTAAAAATATATTTCCTGGACAAGATAACATGTCTGCATCTTGTGCTATGAATAACCACTACGAAGACAACAATATGCAATGTATTAATTATTGAAACTCTCCTACTAAAAAAAAGAGAAAAACAACAACAACAAAGGGGATATAAAAATACACATTTCCTAGTGAATATTGCCATGTAAAATACTGATTCCATATGAAAAATGAAAATTTTTACCTAATTTTTTAAAAGTGAATTTAATATTTTAGGTTTAATGAATATGCAGGTTTAATTGAAATAAGACATTTATTATTTCTCTTCAGAATCAACCCATAGATATTTTTACAAAGTGTAGGAAAAAGATAGTGACAGGAGGGCTAGCCAGATAGCTCAGTGGATTGAAGTGCCTGCTTTGGCAGATGCAGGGGCTGGGGTTTGATTCCCATAATGCTGTGCCAGCCCTGCCCTCAGGAACATGCTGACATGACTGGGAGTGGTGGCACATAACTGTCACCCCAGCGCTTGGGAGGCTGCAAACAGGAGGATCACTGTGAATCCAATATGTGTTGTGAAACCCTGTAGACCCTGTACTAAAATTAAAAGAAAAAAAGGTAGTAACTGGGGGTAAATCTAGCAATGTGACATCTCATAAAGGTTATGGATCTTTTTGCTTTTAAATAATTTGGCCCTAACCTCTGGACCTGCTGATCACTAATTACGTAGTAGAGATGGTATGTAAGTACACTTTGCCAAGCCTCTAAGCTTGTTGGGTAATGGTAGTGTACCATCAGAACATTTATATTACAAAAATAGATAAAATCTTAAAGGGAAATGTTTGTTCCATGTTTTTGTTCCTCTATAGTACACAAAGAATTTTGTTTTCCAGCTTCCTGAATCCAATTTTCTTTATGCCTTTCATTTGATACCAAGAACTTTGTCTTGTATGGCAAGGTAGCTTTGGTGGACTTCTGGACTGGAGCTGGGAATCACATTGCTTCAATAGCAGGGTAGCAGAAAAGGAAAGAAGATGGAATATTTTTAAAGTTTGTGCATACTCCAATCCAATTTTCAACAGAAGGAAGCCTGTCGTTATCACTTTGAGTTCCTATAAATATTTAATCTATCATGCACTCTGTTCTTTCTTCCAGCTTTCAATGGAGTGAAAACACAACATCAGATATTCTACTCTGAGTACCAAATGCAAGGTGATGCAAAATGGGGAAAATATAAGAAGAATATAAAAAAATCAAAGGTCTTTCTGACTTCAATTCTGTACTCATATGTGGAATCCAAGAGCATATATGGATTGGATATCAAAGTATCTATTAGATACTACATTTTTGTTAATATTAGATTTTTATAGTGATCATTCTTCCACTATCTTTTGCACAAAGTACCTCAATTATGAATAATAAAATTGTTTATTAATAAAATGCATTGCTCATCCTATCAGGATGTATTGATATTCCTTTGTAAATTCCTTGTGGTATTTTTCTTGAAAGCTTGCAGTAAAAGAAAGAGATATGTGCAATTTTGTATTTTTTGAAAGGACAGTTGGCTCGGTGGCTCTGGGATGGAGTGAGGGTGATCCTACTTATTCCAAGGGAGAAATTTACCTGAATGCCTAAGTTTTTCCTGTTTATGTTTCAACTTCTAGAAAGGATGACATCCCTTTGTTTTCAGATCAAACTGAAGTTACTATGTTGAGCTATTAATTTCAAATAACTTATTGCTATGTACATTTTTGTCCTTTAACATCCGTTCCCAAACATACCATGATATTAAGCAGGAATGAATAGTATTTCAGGGACTTGGGAGTCTACAGTCATCCAGTAGTAGAAGGGGATCACTATTTTAGGCTCCTGTCAGAAGCCACTTAAAATGAGCTTGAGAATGAGCAAGAAAACCTAATACCAGTGTTTCCTTGGATCCGTCTACGTAACCTAATGTACTTAAACTCTCCTTGCAAATCCTGCTGCTTTTCAGTCGTTTGATATTCTGACCATTTTTGAATCCTTGAACTCTGACAGAGAGGAGGAACTTGGAGAGGTTGTCATCTGATCTACGTTAGAAGGCGAAGGGAATGGATTTCACTCTAATAGCACTTCTTTCTGCTTAGCAGTTGGTGGGAGATTAAAATGATCTAGGTGGATAAGACTGGTTAAAGGTCTGGGGCCATCACGTTTGGGGGAAAGGCTTGACTGAATGTCAAAAAACAGACAGGCCATTAGGAGTGGAAGTTTTGATCCCCCCTCCTACTCTCTGTCAAACACTGCTACCACACTACTACTTTACTGTTTATTCACTGTTACGATTTACTCCAAGTCTTAAAGGAGAGTGCACTCCTGCTATGCCACTGTCCAGCAAGGATCATGGTTAGATGCTGACATTCTGAGTCCCAGCCATATTAATTGCTGGATAAAAGCTATAATCCCCCTTCTCTTTGAAGCTCAAGGCTGATATTTAGGCAACACTTCAAAAGCAGAGCACAATCGAAGAAGCATATTTCCTACCAGCTCTGAAGTACCATGATTGGCTCAGCTTGCATTATATACTACATATGCCTTACATATTTGCTACCCGACAAAAGAGTTTGATTTAATATTAGAGAGCAAAAGAAAAGACCTATGAAAAAGCTGATCTGTAACTCCTCATACTTCTACCATTCTAGATGATATATCACATGCCATCCTAGATGTAGAAACTCTCAAATCATTCCTTTTCTATAGTAGAAAACATCATGCTTCAAGTTTTCTCTCTCCTTTTCTTTCCCTCCCTCTCCGCTCATCATCCTCCCCCACTTTCTCTGTTTCAGTGAAATGTTGTATAAAGCCATCAGTCTGAGTCCACTATGATTAATGACAAAAGCCTATATAAATAAGGCATTTCAGACCTTCTTAAATTATTATAACACTTGGAAGCCTTTAAAGAAGATTTAACATTAGCTACTTAAAAGTCATAGTCAATGCACATGAGGTTACCATAGCTAAGATTTTAAAATAGGAAAATGTGATCTGTCATCAGTCTATGAAAAACTAAACAAAAATAAAAATCACCAGGAACAAAAAAAAAGTTACCCAAGCAAGTAAAAATTTATGACTGACATAGAACTTTTTATTGCTTTCTCTTTCACTTATGCCTGTCTCTGGCTCCATGTTGTAGAGAACTTTCTCATACAGAATTTGCCACATATACTTAGAGGGCCATGTTTGAGAAAGCTTAACAGTATTTCAGATCAAAGGAGGACCCTGCTGCATGGTCTTACTGGATTGTCATTCACTCCCATTATGGCTCATTTGCACAAGATTTTCATGTAATATGAGCCATTGTTTTGATGGCAGTGATGTGACATAAAGACACGGCCAAACTGCATCTCAGTGTCATAGTGAGTCAGGCTGGAGGGCATCTTGGTCCCAAAGAACTTGCCAATCATAACAGGCAACGGCTACTCAGTCACGGATTGGTCCTATCCCCCTCAACTCCCGTCCTTGTTTTTAAGGTGAAAAACTTCTTGAACATGCACGGATAGCATAAGAATCAGACAATGGCTGCTTGTGCTAGATTAGATACAGTTTAATCAGACCAAGTTTCAGATACCCTATTCAAAACAGCAAGTTAGGAACCATCTTAGTGAACTGCTTTTTCTCCTTACACTGCTGACCATGCTTATTTTGATTTTAAAATAATCAAAATGCTTGAGCTATTTTAAAAACTTATACTGAAGCTGTTTTCGTGTTTTTCAAGTGATTTGCTTTTACATCTCTGGATATAATATATATTTACATATGCTAGGCACTAACATTTTCTCCCTTCATTTTTAAAATTTTTTTACAAGTTAGATTAGAGAAAGAGAGAGAGTTATTGCTCCTTAGATGGTGTTTAATAATGTAAATAGAAAATATATTGAGTCAAAATATTATTCTAAATGTGATTGTAGTTAGCTACGGAGAATATTATCTTGTTAATTCTATTTTGGTTATATTAAGTTTCTACATAATATGGAAAGAATATTTTTCAAATAGTTTATTCTAGAAATTAAAGTAAATAGGAATGAAAACTACCTTAGGGTATAATATATTTCTAGAGTCTGGTTTGAATTTTTTGAACTAATATATTTTAAATCAGTGTAACTCTTACTCAATATAGCATTTATTGATTGACACAGTGCTGGATGCTTTATATAGTATTTATTTAGGGTTTTAGATGCAGAAGTGCATTTTAACTTCCCAATTTTAAAAATCAATTTTGTGAGTTTCACCAACATGTTACTTAACTTTGTTTTGTTTTTTGGCTGTTTACAAATTTGTTATGGCAAGATGTCATAGAATAAAACAAAAGCGAAATTGTAGGGTTCTATGATTGGCAAGAAAATGTTTTCAGATAAAAGAAATCATGATTGCCCGCTCATCCATATCATGTTATAATAATAGGAGAAAATATGAATTATTTTAAAGTTATTTTTCCTGCTCAACTTCAGAGAATTAATGAACAAAATGATATGTTTATCACATTGTCAAGATAAGCTTATATCTTAGGATACCATTAGAAATTAACTATGTAGAAGCTATCATGTTTAGCGAAATATTTTAAAATATATATTTATTTAAAATATTAACAAACATAATCATAGACATTGAAAATGTGATAAATAATCACATTTCCTCCCCTTCTTTATCTTGGATAATTTCAGACTAACTAAAAAATTTGAAACAATGCACAGAAAATGTTTGCATCAGTCTCACCCTGAAACAAATTTTTTTACAATATTTGCTTCATTTACATCCTATTCTGCTCCATTTTCAAGTAATAATATCCATAAATTTTCAGTTTGTGTCTCCTATGCACAAGGCTATTATTTTATATAACTAAAATGATGGAAACTTGAACTATTTCTATAAAAATTCAGTTAATAGAAAATCTAAAATGAATTATAGATTAATTAGATCTTAGCAGTATTTACAAAGTTTTATTTTCATAATGGCAAATATAACTTTATTACTACATAAACACTTTTGAAGATACCTTAAATTTAAATTCAAATTTATACAGTAATAGTTCCATTGGAATTTATACTCAGGGCTTGAGGACAAATGCTCTCAGCTAAATGTGCTTTGCATTGAAACACTTTTAAAATATACGAACAACAGCGCCCTCTACATTTGGATAGGTCAGAACGAAAAAAATTTTAGTGATTGAGAAAAGTAGCATTTAACAAGTTGCTGAGGATTTGGGGACAAGTGATCTGATCGTAGTACATTACACAATTATATGGCAATCTCTGATATAAGATTACTGTATTTTAAACCATTGATTTAAAATGAATCAAAACCTGAAAACTCAATATTGCAAATTCTAGTAAACTGATCAAAATAATGAAGAGAAAATAGAAGGCTCTTTAGAAAAAAATATAAATATGCTTTAAAATAAATTTAATCATATTGTTCAACAGATTTTCAAAAATCAGTTGCAAGCAGTTAGGTTTTATTATATTCCTTTCTTGCATAAGTAAGCAGGAATTTAAGATGTTTTCACTCAGAAATGGATCAAAGTTCTACAAAAACTATTTTCTAGTTTGTAAGAGATGATTATTAAAGAAAAAATAGACTTACAATCTAACATTGAATGTGTGTTCATGAACTCAGGTAAATTTTATTGGTTTTTAAGTAATTTTTTAAAAATTATTTTTTAAAGAAAATCAAGAATTATTTTTAAAAATATAAAGACACATTAATCATAATCAGACACTTTGTATGTAGACTCCCATGTTTGTGATTAATTAGCAAAACTATTCCCTAAACAATCAGTACAATGCCTCTTAAACTACTGAGAAAATATGCACATATTTTATACAGTAAAATTATGATAGATTCTTATAGCATAAGACAAAAATTAAATATATATTTTCTCTACTTTTTCTAGCTATGAACTTTTTAATTTTATCACATGCAAATTTTAATTTGTCTGAATAGTGAATTTAGTCTAAAATATGTAGTTAATAGCAACAAAATCAATGAAAAGCATTGGTATCTGAAATTGTAGTTTGAGAAATCTTCCTGCATAACTTTTTCATTTAAGACAAACTATAGTTATTTTAAAAATAATATTCTGCTTAACTGCATGCTTTTCAGTGCAATTTTAATGCTGTGTCACTGTTAACTGTTGGAAGCCAGCTTAAATACTGTAGCATAAAGTAAAACTCTTTTAGTAAATTAATTGCAAACTGGCAGAAGCCAGGGAGCATGTTAAGATAGCTAAAAACCCAGAAAGATTATGTTATTCCTCATGGGTTCAACATATAGTTTCAGTGTATAATTACTGCATTTAAGTGAAAAACAATGATGCAAAAATTAGAAATTAGTCATTAGAGGACATATTTTAAAGTCAGCATTTAAAAAAATCTAAAATGGATTAGGCATTTGTAGAATACTTTATATATTTTAAGTAATGGCAAACATGAATAATAAAATAGCATGGGAGGAAGAAAATAATCCACTCTGAAATTATCCCTTGACTCCTTCCCCTGGCTGAGAGTGCCAGAAAAATCCTAGAGCAGGTTCTAAATTTCTAAAGACAAAATGCCAGAGACTCTGGGGATCATCTTGTTCATTTTAAGAGCAAATTAAAACGGTGAAAGAATGGTGCAAATAATTGTTTCATATGTTCTTTGCTTGTGACTGCTGTAATCATCGGGCCTGATTTACAAATGTAGACTTGAAGGTTTCTCCGCTTCCTGCAGGGTGGAAGACTGTTACTTTGGCACTCGCCCTCTCGCCCTTGTAATCACCACTCAGAACTGTGCCCCGGTACTTCCAGCCCTCAGTCTCTTGATTGAACACCTCATTCTGTGCTAACAAGGTATCCAAGGTATTTGAACAGGGGCTCCAGTCGGAAAATTGTTAATGGTTTTGCTCATTAAGAGTTGCTGTGCTGGTTTTGGTAATTTGGTAACTGTCTAAATTGCAAGTTGATTTCCCCCCCTTCAGCTGAAAGGATGTTAAATTTAAGACAGTAACAGTAATACTTCTGTTTCAAAATTCACAAAGAGAGTTGAGGGCTGTCTGTGTTACTGTGTAATAGATTTTTTAGTGTTAATAAAATCACCTTGCATGTTTAGGCTTATTCTCCATTTATTTTCAAGATACGATTAAAGAAAAATCAAATAAAGTCCAAGATGAAAAATTTCACCGAGCTCACTTATGATGAAATAGCTAAGATTTCCTGGAAGTTCAGGAAATAAAAAGGCAACAGAGATAATTTGTTCAAAAATATGAGAAACAATGGAGTTATGATAATGTTTTAAAACACTTCTAGGTTAAAATTAATTCCATTTTAATGTTGTGATTTTATAAAATATGCAAGTATGTTTTAAACATACATAAAGCCTATTTTAGTTATTGAAATCATGAATAGTATTAATTTATTTTATTTCCTATTAGAATGATTTTCCTGATAATTAACTACACAGTCCATTTTTATTCAAAGATAATTTTAATAGATACAAGCCCGTTGAGTAATTATTGAAAAAGCTTCAGAAATTATTCAAAGAGCTTAAAATGGATTTACAAACATACTTAAATTCTGGGGAACATTTTTCGCAAGTGACTTTTCCCTGCCTGTATGGAAATGATTGTGACAATGTCATATTGTTTTTACATATGTAATCATTTTCTTTATATTTGTATTTTTCAAAGGATATATTTCCCACCGAGAATTAAGAACGCTAAATTAAATTTAAAAAAATCAATATTTATGCATTCTTTGGTTGAGTTTAAAATGTGATTTATCAATTCAGATTTAAAGAGAATATATTCTAAAAAGAGGGGTTTTTTTGCCCATTCTTTATTTATCCCTTAATCATGAAATGTTTTCACTAAATTTTGCAGCAACATAAATAGTCAAGGGTTTCTTTGAAATTATTTTGGTGATTTGGACAATTGCCATTTGATCGCAGAGATGAGAAGGTGGGGGATGAGATTCGGCTTAGAGTGGAAGTTTTTCCCTGTACCAAGCAAAGGGCTATTTTAAAGTGATTTATGTAGCAGTTTTCTTCTGTGTCACCATTGTGTCCCTGCTGCCTGAGTGTGACAACACAGTGCTTGCTAACATTTTGGTAATAATTTATTGAGATCAGTTTTTTTTTGGCCTGGAGTTCAGCCTGCAATCCTTTTAGCACTCTGCTAAAAGGCATAAGTTCTCTACAGGCTTATTTATTTTTTCACTTTGGATCTGTACGCTCACACAAAAACCTGCCTACATAAATCTACAACTTTTCTTTTTGAATTGGAAGTTGAATGCAGACCATGACTTATGCATATAAAAAATGCAGAAATAATGCCCCCCTACTGCGTAAGTATTTTTGTTTTTCATGAATCAAGCCCAAAGTTATTTAAATTAATTCTAGCCTTATCATGGTAATAGAATATCATTTTTGGCATTTTAAAATACTGACGTACGGAGACAATTTTACTGGTTATTTGACCAACTTTCTCATATGTGTTAAAATTCTATAACACAAAGGAGAAAACTGATGCCTACAATTTCATGTTAACAGATTTTAATCAAGCAACATGAAAATAGAATTGACGTTTGTGAACTGTTATATTTCCCTATATCTTTGACAATTAAAGAATTTATGAGTTATTTTCCTATGTTTACAGTGAAAACTTTGTAACTGATTAATTATTCAGGGAATCTCTGAAATTTTTCTCTTTGAAGTTCAGTGTTAATTTAGAATTCCATATCTAAACTGCCCACATTTGTTTTAAACTAAAGGCTCTGAATTTTGTATATATTCAGCCACAATCTTTGGCAGAATAAAAATACAGTTCATTGTAGTAGATCAGGATTTGGTTGTCAGTGGGAAAAAAATCAGTTTTTAATCTTCAAATTCAATAAAGCTGATTAGATCCATGGTTTTAGTTGCTTGGTGCTGGAGACAACTCCAAAAGCCCATGCATGCATTAGGGTTATTGCTGTTACTGCTAGTTACTTACAGTTATTTACATAGTTTGAGGTTGGGTTTTTCTTTTACATGTTGGGAGTGAGTCAAAAAAACTTCTGCTTGGAAGATAGCATTATCTTTCATAGTCACGTATCTATAATTAGGATATCATCAAGCCTTTAATTGAAGACAGTTTAAATTAAATTTAAAAGCTTGGAATTCCAAAATGAACTAATGGGAATTCCAAGGCCTTAATTTTTTTTTTTTTTAGTGTTTTCTATGATTGTCTTGAAAACATACTGCTACTTAAAGACTTTTACAAATCTTTGTCAAAATGATGTACATGTATAGAACCATGCTAGGTAATTAGCTTCTATTTCTAGTCATCAGGGTTCTTCCAAAGTTGGTTGTATTTTATGCATGGGCAAAATTATTATGAAATGTAGAAAAGATACTATTATTTAGATAGATTTTAAAAAATGTTTTTAGCAAATTGCTTCAGCAGTGCTCCTAATTTTAGATTGTGATACTTTAATTATGAGCAGCATATAAAACTGGATTGGGTTAAAAAGAGGAATATATGTATTTTTTCAGTCTACAATGTGTTCTTTTTCCATAATTGCTGAAACACATGCTCATAGTAATCTCTTTATTTTATAAACTAATGTACTTAATGTTGTAAAAGATAGAATATTTTTGAGATACTTACTTTTATCAGCTTTTTTACATCATTCCAAATGATAATACAATTACTGCTCTGCTAGCTTAGAACTCAAGTCATGATTGTAGAGAAGAAATCTAATAAGATAACTCACTAATCCTTAAAGAAGTAAAAAAAAATTATATAATAGCTTAAGAATGGCTAAAATGTGATGAATTTCTATAGCTGTAAACATTTTTAAAAACTTTTTGTTTATTTTAATGAGAAAAAAGTAAAATAACAATGAAATAGTTTCAAAACAGGTTAGTAAGACAGTTACAATCATTAATACCCTGTATATCGTTGTCTTTGTATTAGTTACTCAGAGGACAAGATGCAGACATGATGTCTTCTTTAAACAATATTAATACAAGCCTTTCTTCTCATTGAACTAAGAGAAAGTATCTGTATATCTAACTATTATATATATATATATATATATATATATATATATATTCACAACAAAATAGTCCTTTATCAATATTCCCCTTTTTGGTTTGTTTTGTCAGAGATGGCTGTTCCATTTCTGTTAGAGAAGCTGTATTTGGAGAAGTCTTTAAAGGACCTTTTCATATTTGATGCCAGTCCAAATATTGTAGGTACTTGAATTCAGCAAAACAACCCAATATAGTCTAGTAGTCCATAATGGTAATGAGCTACAAGCATAACTGGCAATTGTCTGAAGTTGTTGACTTGAGCTTTTTACAGCTCAGCATATTAATATAGCTCTACTTTTTATATCTCGTGGTTACACTCTTCTGCTGGATGGTTAACATTTTTGACTAAAGTGAATTTGTTCTACAGTTGAAGAAAGTTAGCTGTACAGCTATAGTTATATTTATTGGGATTCACATTTACGTTATCTCATCTGTCATAATTATTCAGATAGAAAAAGCAAAATCAGTATTGGAAGGGACTGGTAAGGTCAATTTACAAATGAAAGAAATGAGACACAGATATAAACTTACATAGGATTTTTCTTTATATCTCTTGGATTTTGGAGTCAGAAAGGATTATTAAATGAATCAATCCAAGAACTCCATTTTATAGACAGACAGATGAAAATAGAGGAGTTTGAGAAATTTGCCCAAGACTGAGCAACTAGTTAGCAGTTCCAAGACTAGAATCTGTGTTCCTCGTTTCCCAGCCTGGTAGTCCTTCCAAGCTTCCTAACCCTTTACTCGCCCCAAGAGCAGTGTCTGTTTGAATGGTTTCAGCAAATGGAAAAATTCCTGTTTTGCTGCTGTGGACTCACTGGGCTTTTGAAGATTACTTGGTCCTACTCAGCATGTATTTATTACTTGGTAAAACACCTTTAACTGACTGTAAACTAACTCATGATGCAAAGATCACCAACTGGAACATAAAACAAATCTTGCTAAAAGTACTAATATTTAAGAGTAGATTTACTTGTGTTTTTTTTTTTTTTTCAAATTGAATATATCATTCTCTGTGACTCATAGGAATCATGACTACAAGGAAACAGTTGTAGAAAACATTTGTGCAATCCAACCAAGCAACAAAGGCTATTATGGGATTATGTTATGTGGAGGTATTGGTTAATTCTACGAGATCAGGGTAAGAGAACTATTATATAAAGACTTTATTTAGAACAGGCAAATTTTGAGAAAAAAATTGAGAAGTAGGAGATCATTCTACTAAAAGGCAATGGAGGGAAGAGCAGTAAAATACAAAATGTGCTTCCACATCTATGTGAGATTCTGCTGTGCTTTTCTTCCATATAAGATGTACTTGTTCTCTTTGTGGAATGGCAAACTACCTGATCATCTTTCAAAACGTAACTGGACTACTGTAAGTGTATAGTTTCGCTGAACTTTTTCTCTTGCATTAAACTAAGTTAAACGTTCTGTAGCATGCTATACATCATGTTTTATTCAAAGTCACAAACTAACAAATGCTCTTTCAGAAAATAGACACTCAGTATCCTACCACCTGAGAAAATAATTTTAATCTCTGATATCTATTATCTTGAATATGAATATGCACATGAGGTCCCACATACTTATATGTGTGTTACATACTTTCCTATATAATTAGAATGATAGTATTGATAGTATTTATGCAATTTTATTTCTACTTATCTATATGCTATAATTTTTCTTTCTTTCTTTTTTTTTCTTTTTTCTTTTTTTTGCAGAACTGGGGATTGAACTCAGGCTCTTTCACTTGCCAGGGAAGCATTGATTCCACTGAGCCTTCTCCTCGGCCCCTATATGTTACAATTTTGTGAGTATTTATCTTTAGAATTATGCCTTTTTCATTTTGTTAATATTATAGGTTCTTTTTGCACTGAAGAGATGAGATGTTTTGGAAAGAAAACATGAAATTGTGAGGAAGAAAGTTTGGAGAGAAACCAGTTATTACAGTGACCCAGACAAGAGCCAGGAAGGCAAACAGTGCACGTGGGCCCAAGAGATGGGTAGAGGGCTGGCAGTGGGGGATGTGCTAGAGAATGGCCAAGTCAGGTGGAAATCCTAAGTGAAGCCCTGAACTTGGCAGCTAGTGCTGTTTCTGAAGATAGCTTAGGAGATGAAGAGTAGTAGGACACCCTCTAGTTTCATAGTGTTCACATTTCAGAAAATGTTAATGAATGACCAGAGCGATGGAGGTTGTGCAAATGCTGAGAGGCTGGACCAGGTGAGGCTCACTGGAGGGGCAAGATGGCCAGGCTGAGAAGTGCAGTATGTGAGGGAGCAAAAAAGGGAGAAGGACACAGAGAGCAGGTCGCTGCCTCTGGCCCAGTCATCAGGGTTATTTTCTCATCTTACATGGAGTGTAACAGAGAGATACCACCTAAAACTTTACAAGAATTAAGTTTGTTTTATTATGTAAAATGTACTT
>NW_004524604.1:12323652-12324285 GCF_000260255.1 Octodon degus | reverse complement strand
GTCTTCTTTCAATTAATTTTAATTGCCAGCTTGTGTGGATTAAGCAACTCTGGGGAGTTGGTTGAATCATGGAGCTGATATATTCATTGGGTAATGCACTGATGTTCATAGCTGGTGTTCATAGCTGAACCTGTGCTTGTCAGGTGGAATGTAGTTGGAGACGGTTGGAGAAGTGTGCCACTGGGCCTGGACTTGAAGGGTATATCTTTTGCTGGCACTCTTACTCAGTTGTGAGTTGAATGAGTTCACTCTGCCATATAGTTATGCCTGATGTTTCTGCCTTTGAAACTAAATTAAATAAGCCAAATTGAATCTCACCTGCTTTAAATTGTGGTATTAGGTATTTTGCCCCAGCAACAAGAAAGATAACAAATTGGTACCAGTTGTGCCAGTGAATTGTGCTTTTAGATTGGTCTTGATTAAGAAATGCCTCAGAAGGGTTGGCCAGGTAGCTCAGAGGATTAAAGTGCCTCCTTAGGCAGATTGCAGGGACCAGGGATCCTAGCCCCAGCACACTGTGCCGGTCTCACTCCCTAGAGTGCAATGAGACATCCACTGAGACTGGGTGTGCTCAGCCCAGTGCTTGAGGAGCTGAAAACAGGAGGATTGCTATGAATCTGATCTGTGTAGTGA
>NW_004524604.1:12319449-12322222 GCF_000260255.1 Octodon degus | reverse complement strand
ATCTCCCATCTCATCTTCCTTCACTTAACTGCAATGGTAAAGTCCACCTGCCTTGTACAGCAACATAGTACAGATGAAGGGATTAGAAAATGGACATTTCAGAGGGGACAAAGGTATTATTCTGAAAAACACAAGACTGGAAAGGTCAATCTAGATTTTTATCTCCCCATCCCCACCACCTCCAGAGTAGAATGCCACTTTTATAAAAATTCTTCACATCTTTTTTTTTCTGAGTTTATTTGTATAATGAATTATCGCTCTAAAAATGCTAACGTGTAAGGGCTTTATTAGTATGCCAGAGCACTAATTAAGGAGGACACTTGTTCTTATTTCATTTGACTTTCATAGATTTTGTCCATCAATAACTGCACTGTGGAACTGATGATTCCCCCTACAGTATCTTGGTTTATTACCTATGTATGGCTTCATGCTTACCAAAAGGTTAGGTGCGCAATTATTTATGCTAATATCAATTTACTTTCATGCTGTAGAAAGTACAAATAAAGCTGCAGAAATTGATTACACACCACTGACAGCACAAGGAACATGCAGTTTCATCAATGAAAAAACTGAGTCATATAACAGCTCAATAGTTGTGTACAGCCTCATGAGAATGACAATCAAAACCAAGTAGTAATGATATGAATATTTATCGAGTACCTCATCCTGTTTTCATAATTTTAATAATTTGTAGGAAGAGATAAGTGTAAAGAGAGCATTTCTGCTTATATTTAATATGCTTTTAAGAACACAATGTATTAATATTGGACTTTTAAGTACTTTTATAATAATTTTCTTATTATGTGGGTTTTATTAATCTATGTTCATCTGATGTAATTCTAAGAAGAAAACAGGTATGTTTAAATATTTCTGTTCATAAGCAAATTTTTTGTGTCTGATTCAGGCCCATTATTATCTTAATTGGGTACTTTTTTAGTAAAATAGACAGGATTAATTAAAATGGTAAATATATAAAATGATGTCTTAAACACTGAAGTTTGTTCATTAAAATAGTTGTCTAATTTTTTGTCATAATCATTAAAATATAAATAAAATGCATATTTTAAAAACTTTTACAGCTAAAGAAGTACAGAAATAGACAAAATAATTCAATAGAAGATTTGAAAGGTGGGAAAGAATCAGAAAATATCAATATCCAATATTCAATATTCTTCAAATATTTAATGAGAGTCTGCTACTGATTAGAAATATTTTTTGGAAATGTTACCCAAAAACTGAATGAGAAAAAAATCAATAAAATCAGTAGGTATAGATTAAACTTTTGTACTAAATGTAAAAATTTATAGCTTGTATACATTTTCTTAAACTGTAGACTATACGTATATGACACTCCTAAGCTAAAACCAAAAAATATTGCTTTTTATAACAAAGGAAAAGGAAAAAATAATCCTGAGTATACTTAATGACATACCTTTAAAATATCTACCAACAAAGATAGAATTAGAAGATAAACCCAGCAAACAAAAAACAATAATGATTGATATGTGTATATCACCAGAGATCTTTCATAACTATAGTGATTAAGGAATTTTAGAATTTCAAAATATGAACTACATTTCAAAGATCAAAGGTTACCTTAAAAGTTAGTAGTAGAAAGCACATCACTTTTGCTTTTAATGTTTATTGTGTTGACTGCCAGATTATTTCATCAATTTGTTACGTTGCAGAACAAAATTTACCAGAAAGTTCTGATTTTGAATTCAAAAATCCTTTGTTAATTTGGCCAACAAGGCTTAAAAGACTTACTTTGTTTTCCAGCAAAAAAGTTATCAAAGCGTTAAAATTCATGTCTCAAAGAAAAGAGAATGCAAATGAGAAAGTATCTTTTTACCCCAACACATCTATGAGTAAAGAAAGCAATATTGCCAGATCAAATTCCACAACACTAGATATCCTCTGCATCTTTTAACATTCAGATTGCCTAAATGAATGGGGAAGTGCATAATGTTTTGAGTTCCATAACTGTATATTTTGCTTGGCAAGAAGAAAATCATAAGATGTGGGCATTCAAAATTTATTTTACTAAGTAATCTTAACGAGGAAAGCTTGTTAATAATAAATAAAATGAGATGCAATATTAAAAAGTTATGATAGTCATAGTATATTTGGTTGTTGAAATTGGGTTACATTATTTTGTTCAGAAGCTTGCTTGATAATGTGATACTAGGTCATTTGGATTCCTTTTTAGTGAAACACAGATTGGATATTTAAACAAAGAACAGCTCCAATACCCTGTTATATCACGTTTTCTCAATTCAGGGACGTTATTTTCTGGCTATGATTACTAGGACATGCAATCAGCTTAGGTCCAGAAAGAAATTAGATGACTGCCTAATGCTCACAAATATTAAATAAAGTGTAGCATCCTTTTTTTAAATAAAAGTAATAAAATTGAGCAGATCAACCAGAAAGGATAAACTTGAAATTAACATGTTAAATTATTTTATTTTGGTGTTTGAGTTTATATTAGATTAGTCACTAGTTGACTCTTCTGCCTGTTATATGTTAACTTTCTGTATAGTACTAATGATACACGTCGAAACTAAGATGTAGTGCCTACAGTATTGTTACCTTAAACAAAATGACTTTGTGACTTGAAAGGATTGGCCTGTACTACTAACTTCTAAATATGGATTACAGTGCCTGTTAGGAAGACTCACAAACCAGGGTTTGATCCTGGACATGAGTGCCGGCCCCACCCTTAGGGTGTGCTGAGATGTTGATTGAGACAGGGCGAGGTGGCCTAAACCTG
>NW_004524604.1:12302622-12319349 GCF_000260255.1 Octodon degus | reverse complement strand
AAAAAAATAAATATGTGGCTTGCCTCAGAACTTTTAACGTTTTGGTGATTATGATTGATTATTATTGAATAAGACATTAAATTGGGCACAAATTAGCCATCTTCAACTGTAAGAACTGCTGACCTAAAAACTAAAAATCAAAATCAAAATGAGACTATCTTGTTCCCATATGAGAATTTGTCATACTTTCTATTTAAAATTTTTATGTGTTATATTTTTTATTGCTGTATTTTTAAAATTTAGAAAACTTAATTTTGAGTGTGTCATGTCTGTAACTTTATTACAAATGATTATATACTTTCTATGAAGTAAACAAATCCTCATCCACAAAGAAGTTGAAGAAGGGCAAAATTAAATAGGATTATTACTACCTTCCTTATTGTCGTGATGATTCAGTGAGTTATTTTTGCTAAAAATCTTCTCTTGATGTGACTATAAAAACTTGTTCAAATAAGTTTGAACATTTCAGTGGTAGGTTCCCTAGACCAATATTTTCCTCCCAGGTGAGTATGGAAAATGTCTAAGAATAATCTTCTCAGACATAGCTAAAAGTGTCTTGCAATATTACTTCATTATTAAAATTAATCAACTTTTGTTTCTGTGCAAGACAAAAAATGTTGTCCTCATTTATATGTGTAGAGATTTTACATTTTTAATTGTAGAGAGAGTAGGTTTAGGATCAAAATGTGTGCATTACCTATATGTAAATATGGATCTAATAGGAAAACTAAAGCTTGGGCTGGGGATGTAGCTTGGTGGTCTCACTGCCTGCCTGACAAGCACAAGGACCTGGGTTTGATCCCCCATACCACTGCTGTGCCAGACCTGGAACTCCAAGGGCACTGTGGCAGCCACAAAACCAAAAGTGGTGGCACACACCTGTAATCTAGTGCTGGGGAGCTGACACAGAATGATCACTATGAGTCTGAGCTGCATATTGAGGCTCTGTGCCAAATAAATAAATAAATATTCTTCAAAAAAGTTAAACCACATAAAGTTGGAATCAAGTCATGACCTCCTTCCATGACAGTATAAATAATCATTTAAGTGAAATATGGAAACAGTTAAATAGGTGAGTTAGACTGCTTCTGAATATTTTCTCAAACTCTTAATTTTTCTATATATTCCATGATAAAGAGTAGAATAAATTATCTTTCTTAGATGTAAAATATTTTCTTCCTGCTAACTGTATTTAATAATAATAGGAATAATGATGATGATGAAAGATTGTTATTACTCCCACTTTAAAGATAATAAATTGAGGCAAAGTAAAATTTAGTAATTTGAGCAGTCATAGAGCTTGTGAGGCATGGAGCTGAAATTTCAACCTCAAAGGATGTGCCCTTGAGTGCGAACTCCTAGTGTAAATATTCTCTTGGATTCTTATTAAAAATCTGTGCAGAATAATTTCATTTGAAGAAGCACAAAATGACAGAATGAGTATCTTGAGATTCTTAATGGCAAAATTATTGAGGGCAGAATTGTGACAGTGCAATCACAACCGGTATACTTTCTCCTGAAACAGTCACTACGTTTTCAATGTGGGGGATTTAGAAAAGCACAATCTGTCTTTTAAACACTTTCAGGTATCATATCATTTAATATCTAGAGAATCTTTTATAGTGAAGATACAAATATCTCCATTAAACACATGAAGAAGTTGAGGTCATATGCCTGGAAATAGACATAATACGACTTCAAATTATTATCACCTATTCACTTAGTGTAGTCATTTATTTTACAGAAAATTATGAGATCCTATCTAGAAGCTGTTCCAAATGCAAATGGAAAATATCCTTAAATGAATTACTCTTTTAAACTATTTTATAGTTATTTATCAATAAAAATTACTATAGTCTGTGGAGAATAGGTAATCAAACAATAAATTACTGAATTAGACAATCTATTAAGAAGCAATGTGTTAGACACCATGGAGAACAATCCCTCTTATCAAGCCATTTGTTCCTTAGCTGAGCAAAGAGAAAACACATACCTAAATGTATGTATTTTGTCCAGTTGACAAAAGGTGTTTGCATGGGAGAGAAAAATATTGCTGTGGACCATGAGTGCTAGGGAAGATTCATAGGACTTATCCTATGTATAGATGCATGGTGGATCCAGATGAATATAAATAATTACACAGATAATTTGAAACAGAAGAAAACAAAACAAACACTGACAGTTTGTAGTAGTTTGTAAAATAATGGACTCTAATAGCTAGATCAGGGTGGTTTCAGATATTATTTACAATTTTACAATTATTTTTAGGAGTATTTCCTTTAAATTTCCCTATGATGTTTATGTAAGCATGATAAAATAGATTCTAGTCATTACTAGAAATTAGAACAATTGGGATACATAGGAGCTAAGTTTGATACGCAGCAGCTAATTTTCAAAATAGTGGCCTATGAATTGTCCTTCTCTACATAAATCTAAAATTTTGGCTACACATTTTACTTAAGTCGCTCAATTCTGGTGTTGTTTGTTACAGTAAAGACCCAAATATTTGACATTTTTCCCAAAAGTGGAATGTTGGGTATGAATTTGAATGGATGTATGATTGCTTTTACCGATGAAGGAGGTCTGATTCTATGTGTCTCTTCTAAGGAAGGACCATTAAAAGCTATGCAATTTTGTTATTATTCCCCAAAACACTCACTCATGAGTCCCAAGACATCGTGTAAAAAGCTTCTCTACCCAAAGTCTCCACTGTTTTCCAGAGAGATAGCTCATATTTGACTGCTGGCATTAACAATGCCTTGTGCCTCTCTTCCCACAATCCTTTTTGAAACACACGGTTGAAACCATGTTGTATTCTCTAAAACTATGCATTTGTCTGCTGTATACAGCTCAGATGCCTTGAATGTCACATGAAATAGAAGATCCAAAAATGGACATATACTTAAACTTCTAATTCACAAAATCATGTGGTGTAAAATGAGTAGTACTCTGCCACCAAATACAAACTTGAGTCATCTTTTGTAGCAAAATGGATGTGCCTCGAGACAATAATATTAAGCGAAATAAATCAGACACACAAGCTTAAATGTCACATACCTTCTCTTCTAGGAGAAACCAAAACTATAATTAAACAGCAAAACAAAACATAGGTAACAGGAAGGAGGGAGATAAATCTTTTGCAAAAAGGAAGGGGACAAAGAGATGGAGGGGGATGTCACCATGTTAGACATGTAGCCACTACTTCCTTATGAGAAGTATGGAATGGCAGATACAGTCCCAATTCTTCCGTGCACTAGAACAACAGGTGCTGGGGGATTGCCCTGTGCGGCTGCTCCTGCTTGGTTTTTCCTGGCGAACATTGCCCTAGCAGACCTGGAGCATGTACTGTTCAACCACCAGTCTTCATGTACATGACATGGGGGCTTTTCAATGTCTCGTGCAGTGCTGGGCTCCATTAGATAATCTCAATATAAACTAGATACCAAAGATTAGGGGAAAAGATTTTGAAAGGCAAAATGTAGAACGTACCACTCTATTATGAGTTTTCTGGGACGGCCCTGATTCTAAGTGCTCTATATCACCAACATTTTTGAAGCATCTTAGGCCTTCCTATATTTTTGGTGTCTAAGTTATTTATTCCAGACTATACCTTTCACTAGAACAGGCATAAAAAACTTTTGTCAGACCATATGTCCCAATTCTGTGTTCAGAAAATAGGGCAAAGTACTTTTAACTAAGAGTTATAGTGCAACAAATTTGGCACCTGTGATAAGATTGTAGAGGCTGAAGGCACTCTGGACACTGTAAAAGGAGAAAATGGAAGAAAAGGGGTTTTTATATAAAGTTTATATTTAGTGCATATGCACAGATATCCTGAAAAAGGTAATCATTTATCCTAGTTTTTAAAGATTAAAACATCATTGGATGTCAATCTGTTAGGTGTGCATTTCTCAGTAATATTTTATTAAGGATTTAAAAAAATATTTTTAAAGTATCACAAGAAATGGAAAATTTAATTTCAGAAAAAGGTTATGGAAATTTTTATCCTATTTTTACACTAGTTTTCTTTCTCTTCCTTTTGACTATCTGAACTTTCAAAAATTATTGCAGACCATAGTTATTGCTATAGTGCAAATTATATGAGTGCATCTGGGCAGATAAAGTGAAAGGCAGGCCAATAAAACACAATAGCACCATAACAGAACTGGGTTTTTATCATTGCCTGAAAGAATTTAGGGAGCCATCTTAATGTAGCTGCTTACCCCAAACGGCCAAAGTTGTACAAGGCAAGTCTTCTATAAATATTGCCAAGTGAGGATTATGTTGCAGTCTATTAATGACATTTGACTAGTAAAAGGATTTATTAATCAACAGAAACAATATATTCCAAGTATGTCTTTTACTTATTTTTAGGGATGTAAATGCTATGTAAGTAAGTCTAATGTTGTTAGTATTCATAAGCAGAGGGTAGCCTTCATATTTTAAATATACATGTAGTTACAGCCTGAAGTAATATTTGTTGCCACATCATCTACTTTCCACTAGTCTATCATTATATCTTTATTGAAACTTCATTATTCTGTACATTGGGGAAATCATTATTGATCACCAGTAATCCACGGGATGAGAGGATACATCCATAGCCTTGATATAGTAAAACAAATGCTGTAACAGTGAAGAGAGATGATTATCTTTAGATAGTATTCTAATGTCACTTATAAAGAAACCACAGATCTGGCATGGTGGCACATGCCTGGATTCAAAGCTACTCAGATACTGAGGCAGGAGAATCTCAGGATTGAGTCCTGGCAGAACAACTTAATGAGATTCCGTCGCCACATAATTCGGTGACAGAGGGTTGGCCTGGCATACAGGAATCCTGAGTTCAGTTCCCAGCCATGGGAGCAGGGAGGGAAGAGGAAGCTATGTGCTCACTAGATAGCAAATCTGCAGAGAGCCATCCAGTGCTTGACCTCTGACAAAGTCATGTTGAGTCTGGAGAAGCTGCAAAGCAGAGCTTCATATGGATGTGCCTCTACAACCTCCCTGGGAATTATAGGTTTATGATTCGCATGAAAAAAGGTGCACAATTAATCACCCAGAATTTATATAAAATTATTAAGTGTGTAAAGTTCTTTCAGAGATGGACTTCTTGCCTCTTACCTTGTAAACCCACAGAAAGGGTCAAGCCTAAGCCAAAAATATTCAAAAGCAACAAGGAAGTTTAGAGTCAAGAGCTTCAGCCAGTAAGAAAATACTCCTGAGAGGTGAGAGTTTTGGTAGGACAGAAATAGTGAGAAGAGAAAGAATAATGATTGATTTAAGTTTCCATGACTACTCCTAGTTTATACTGTGTACTCATATCAAGCAAAATTTAAATTATTTCTTGCTTATACATGAAAAGCCACATCTGTTAATCTTTGCATAAGAAAGTGTATATAATCACTCATGTATAAATAAAGGCTACTGATTTTCTTCTGGGTTGAAGACACACTCTCTTCCTCCCTCCTAACCCCACTATGTTTATCTGAGTCTTTCTTCTTAACTGCCTGCTTTCCTCTTTCCTCACATTGTTGTTCTCTGGAAGCTGAGGCTTGACCTTGACATAAATCATTTTCAAGCATGTATTTACCTTATTTTATGTTTTTTTAAATGTATTTGGTACAGAGTCTCACTACCTTGATCGTGCAGTGATTCTCCTATTTTCAGCCTCCACAGAGCTGGGATCACAGGTGTGTGCCACCTCGCGCAGACTTGGTGGCCTGTTCAGCGCATGGGGGAAGGGCAGGCATGGCACTTGATGTGGGGGATCAAGCCCCAGTTTCTGTGCTTGCCTAAGCAGGTGCTTAGTCCACTGACCTATCTCGCTGGCCCGGTATTTACTTTAAAAAGAAAATATTTTTCAAAAAGCGATGATCACTTTAGGAGATACGAATGATGGCAGAAGAATGCAGATAATAAAAAAAGTATGACAGGGACAAAGAAGGGTTCAAATCATTGACTGCTTGAAGGAAGAAAGGGAAAGTTAATCAGGTAAATGAGGTACTCAGTTGCCAATTTTCCTGATTGAAAGTGACACAAAATGTTGAGCAAAAATTTACATTGATTTAGGTGCAAATAGCTTGACTGTTTCTTTATGTTTTCTGTTTCAAATACAGAAAAGAGAAAAGATCTAGGGATTGAGAAGGTGGTAAATGAGGCAGTTGGATGCCTGCCTCACGATTAGGAAGGTAGCCCCCTTTTAAAGGTCTCACTGTTTAATTAAAGCTACATGCAGGAATTGAGGAAGCTCAGCTATCAATGATTGTAAATTAAAGCAAAATGTAGGGGAAGGTACTCTAATCCTTTGTAGCTCAAACCGCAGGTGGCTCGCCTGAAGTTGTGGACAATAAAAGGCAATGGGTATTTCAAGTCCTAAGAGCTCTGTATTGAAAGTCCTGTCATCCCAGGAATGGGAGTCTAGAATTTTGTTAGCTAGCAGTTGAGGGAGTAAAACTCGGTAACCAAGTCTCAGCATTTATTTTACATGACTATGACTTATCTTAAGTATTTTATAGTGTGTAAGGCAGTGGAAGTCATATAGAATCATAATTGAACTGCCTATACAGATGTTCTTATTCTGCTTGTTTCTCACACTTGTAAATATTATTGGTCATTTTAAGAAATGCATACATTCTGTACGTGAGTGAAGTCACAACTTTTGCATATTTTTGTCATTAAGTTAAAAAACATTAGAAGGGGGTATTGGCTGCTACATAAATCTCATTTACACACTCAGACCTGAAAAATGAAAAGCAGAAAAGGTAATTCATATTTTTTTGGTACCTTCTGTATGCAAGATACTATTAAATACCTGAGAAGTCTATAATAGGATTCACTTGTTCCTGTTTTTTAGATGAAGAAACTGAACATCAGAAAGATAATTTGCCCATTTGATGATAGCTTATACAATTTGATTAAGGGCTAAACAGATCCTCATATATTCAAAGATCATGCTCCTTCTACCAGCTTCCTAATGAGCTATGTGATATAACAGATTTCATTCACTGACATGTCTTGGAATTGTAGGCATAGAACCCAGGAGGCAAACACTGTTCTTTAGGCATTAAAGGAAAAAAATCTACATGTCACTAACTTAGTATTCAGGACACATGAAGTGACCATTTTTAGGCTTTGTGAAAATAGTTACTTCAATATGTTTTGCAAATGATTACATAAACTACAAACACACACACACACACACACACACACACACTCCAACATTTAGTAAAAGAATGGACAACTCATGTGGTTTTTATAAGCCATTCGTGTGACAATTTTCAGTATGTAGCTTAAGCATTTCCATTTCTACATGAGGTTTATGTTTTGTGAAATTGTATCTTTATGTTTTGTGAAATTGATCTAAGAGTTTGAAACAAAACAATACATAAATAATTGCAGAACAAAATGTATCAGTCAGAGAATTTCTGTTGCCTCACCTAGAATAATTTTTTGTATATGTGTGTATTTATGATATTTCTTTTTTTTTCAAAGTTATTTATGATATTTCTGACTTCAAAATTTGGCACAACTTCTGAATTTTCTTTCCAAAGTTTATTTTGGATTTTCAGCCATCCCCTAAGAAGGAATTCAGATGTATTTTCAAATCAATTTTAATGAAGCATCTGGTATTTATCAACAGTATATATTACTGGTAGTGTTCAATAAAATTGAAGCCAAACTCTTGATGAAGTGTGAGCTCATCTTGTTTATTTTCTCTATGTCAAATTGAAAGTACAAATATTGCTTCCTCCCCACAGTGGCATCTGAAAACATAATATCTGCATTTGTGAGATTTTAGAAACTCCAGTGAAAGATCACGTGAGGTGGATTGCCAACTGGTGGTCAACTTGTAATACCCAGCTGAACCCAACTAGCTTGGTGCTGGGTGTGGGAGGCCCACCTGAGGATTGTTTCCAGCAGTGTAAGAAGCAGAACTGGAGAGGAAGAAAGGAGACTGTTCGGAGCTGGTAGGAACTGTTAGGGAGCAGTTGGAAACTGCTTGTTCTCTTAGGCTATTCTGCTGGAGTATCTTGTCATGCTGGCTTTTTTGATGAACTTGGTTTTTCTTGTCAGAGGAGCTCAGGATCTTGTCACTAAGAATGGCTGTAGTTCATCTTAGAGAGTTCTGGTCTTCACTTTGAGCATCACTTCCTGGCTCTAGAGGGGAAGAGGGTGCACACCTCAGTCTCCTGGAGAAGTTCCATGTATTGGCTTTCCTGATAGGAGCTCAGCTGTTCTCGTCCTTGGTGGAGCTCCAGACCGCAGGGCGGCTGTGGTATTTTTCAGGGGAGCTCTGATTTTTCAACTTGAGGGTTGTTTCTTGGCCCCAGTTCAGATCCCTCTGCCTGCTAGCACAGATCCTTTATCCTGTTGGAATAAACTTTCTAGCCTCCAGCACAGATCCATGAAGCAGGGCTGCATGAGATATTGTCATGGGCTTTAGGCCTCTAGTTGGATTCATGGGAGGCAGTGTTATGAGCTCTAGATCTTCAGCTAGATTCACACTGGAATTTTGCTTCAGCCTTTAGTGTGGACAGATTTCCTGTGCTCTCTTTTTGTATATGATTCTTTGGATGACTATTACAAATAATCTTATAAAATATATGTCCTCTGTTGTATTAGTCCCCTTGCAAAACCCCAAATCATGACAGCATGTAAAAGATGAAACAGCAGATTAATAATTTAACAATATAACTTATAATACTGTTAAATGTATCTGTAAATATTTAGAACAGCTATTCAGCATAAACATATCTTTTCTTTGTTGATATTCAACATATTTGGAAAGAGAGAAATACTAATTTCAATTCCTTTCTTTCTTTTTTTTTTTTTTTTTTCTGTGGTTCCTGGGATTGAATTCAGGACCCTTTGCTTGCCAGGCAAATGCTTATTCTACTGAGCTATCTCCCCGGCACCACTAATGTCAATTCTTAAAGTAAAAGAATATTATTTCCTCATGAACCATTCTTTTCTGAATAGTTTAGTTCAGATAAGAGCACAAAAGTGCATTACTGAGCAGATCTTCAAACCTAGTACTAAAGAACTATATTTGGGAGTCCCCCAAGGCTGCGGGGGAGAATCTGAGGTGGCTGAAGCTCTCAGAAGAGCTGTTTTGTACCAGTCTCAGTGGTGTGCTGTGGCACACCTCCTGGTCTGGACACCCTAACTGGACTTGTCTCCCATTGCTACTACACCCCCTCTTTTCCTGTTCCCCCATTATTACTTGCCCCACCACCCCAAAATGCACTGTTCATGTTTTTACTTTGCTGATAAGAAGGAATTTCCCCTCCCTTTATCTCTTCCACCGCCATCTGGATCCTTTTCTTTCATCTCTCCCTCTTTCATCTCTACTCTGCCTCCTTCGATTTCTTCTTTCTTTCATATCTGTCTCCCAACTCAGATGTTATGGGTTCTTCTCCTCCCTTTGAGTCTCAGTTGTATGATGGAAAAAACTGCATAAGCTTCTGAGATCACCATCACCAAGGTATATGCTTTTCTTTTGGGAACAGATAGAAAATAATTTATTAAGAATATTAGATAGAACTAGTGGGCTGTGGAATGCAGGGTATAGTTAAACTCTGTGAGTTCTCATTTTTATTTTTACTGAATGAGGATGATAGTTTCCTCTTTAAAATTGGTGGGAAATATAGAAACCATTGTTGTAAATGCTTATAACACAATCATTGGAACAGAACCAGCAGGGGAAAAAAATGTTCTGGCACTTAGAAACAGTTCCTCTTCTTTATTTTTTAGTTTTTAAGGTGTTTTTTTTTATTTTTTTTATTTTAGGGAACACAGGGTATTTGGGTCTCATTAGTAGATCAGACTTGTAGTGATTCTCCTGTCTACAGCCTTCCAAGTGCTGGGATTATAGACATGAGCCACCACGCCCAGACTCAATTGCCATCTCAGCATGCCCCAGGGGTGGGGCTGGTAGGGCAGACTTGGGATCGAACCCCCTACCCATGAGCCTGCTTGCAGGAGTTTTAATCATCTCAGCTATTTGGCCAGCCCTTAGTGCCTATTCTTTAGACAGGACTGGTCTCAAGTTTTTGCATATACTAACATCTTTGTAACTCTTCCCTCTTTGCTCCCATAACACATCCACCCTCTGGTGACTCGTGAACATTTTCTCTTATTCATTTATTTAGAAGTCTAAGTAGACAGATATGTTATGTCCTATTTCTAGGTACTTCCTGTTCTGTCACATTGCACAATTGCTGTGGATAAACATTAGGGCATTATTTTATAGCCACCTAATTGCAATGAGGTGGATGAAGGCAAAAGGGAAATAAGGAAGAGAGTAGGATTTCAGAAGTTCCTGTAAGTTCTTGTGTATTTGGGACAGGGTCTCACTACAAGATTGGATTCATGGTGATCCTCCTGTTTTCAGCCTCCCCAGCAATGGGATTATAGGTGTGTGGCACCACGCCCAGACTCTGTCACCAGCTCAATGCATTCCAGGGATGGGTTGGCATGGCATGCTGGACCAGGGTGTCCCTTTAAGTTCTAAAAGTTCCTTTATTTTCAATTAAGAACTTTGCTGGTAATATACAATTTACATAGGAATGGAGGCTTTACTCTGGGTCAACATTGTCTTCTCTGTCTTCTTATTAGCAAATCTTCCAGCATCTTGCTTCCTTCTTAGCTGCAAATAACTCTGGTCTTTGTTGTGTGTGTTTGTGTATGTGTATTGCCGTGGGGGGAGGAGTGGGAGGAAGTACATGTGTGGCCTTGCTGGATAGCATGTTAGGAAAACTAGAGTGATTCTAACATCATGTTAAATACACTTAACATTCTGCGAAACTTTTGTAATCTCATTTGATTCACACAGTACTATATATATATAGTCTTATCTCCATTTTACAGAAAAGCAAATAGACCTTTGGAGAAGTTAAGCAGCTTAACTTGCCTTACATTACTTAGTGAAATGACAGAGGTCCTACTTGCAACTGAATTTAATCTTCATTTTCTGAACCTGACTCTTGTCTGTGAGCTGTTCAGAAACATGACAGCTATCTACATAATTTCTCCTCCCTGTCTCCATAGATGGCAGTATTTTGAATGAGTCAGGTAGACAGATCCTTCTCAATAGCACCCACAACAACACTTTTCTTGCTCAGAGTGAAGCGCTCCCAAAAGAAATAAGGTACACCTGGAATAAAATTCTGATCCCCTGGTCTATTAATAGCCTTCAGGGTTTCATACACTACCGATTAGGCAGTAATGTCCTGTGTTGATATACATTTTGTTTAAAGGAGAAACTGTTATGTTTACTTTATTTTCATTGTACTTAACCATGCTAATAAGGTAATGTTCCTAGGATTTATCTGATTTCTTTTGGTATGATTTATAGACCAGAATTTATATTAAAGTTTCACAAAGCCAGATGCAAAATACACATGGTCTGTGGTCTCGTAGAATGGAATGCACTTGTTGAAAATTTAAAAAAAGGAAAAAGAAACACTTATGTCCTTACTGTAACATTATATTCTTTTTATGCTTGGCTCTATAACTACTTACTATTTTAATTGTGAAGCAAAATTGAACATTAACTCACAGAATATTCTATAACATTGTGTGTAATAGTGAACTGATGAAGTTATAAGGGCCATAAACACTGACTTTCAACAAGCATTTTTTAAATAATTTTTATTGAGAAACAGCAATGAGACAGTTTCACAACTGATTACTAGCACATTTTCCATAATTACTGCATTGCATGTTGTTGTCTTAGTGGTTATTCATTGTACAAGATGCAGACATGATATCCTGTCTCAAACACTATTAGAACAAACCTCTCTATTCATTGAATTAAGAGAATCGAGCTGTATATCTATCCTAACTATTTTGAGTATACAGGTACAAAATGGTCGTTCATTTCTGTTCCACTTTTTTGGTTAGTTTTGTCAAAGAAGGGCATTTCCATTGTCTTTTAAATACTGTAGGTACATGAATTCAACAAAATATTCTAATATAGTCCAGTAACCCATAATAGTAGTGGGTTTTCCGTGAGACTGGCAATATCCAAAGTTGTTGACTTGAACCTTTTCCAGCTCAGTATATTAATATAGCTTTACTTTTTATACTTCGTTTTCATACTTTTCTGCTAGATGGTTAAGACCAAAGTAAAGCAAGACCTATATAACAAGAGGTGTAATTTTTGTATTCAACAAGCATTTTTTGTGGTTAAAAAGAGAAAGTATAAATTCATGCCCCTAGAAAATAATGAAGATTTTGGTCAAACATCGCAAATCAATAGATTTTAAGCTGAACTTACTAATAGATGTGTATGTCTTGGTTCATCCAGTGTTTTGGCTTTTACATGCACTACTTGTCAGCATTTAGAAATCAATAGATTTCACATATAAATCTAGATTTTTCCATATCACTTGAAAGACCAGATATCTTTGTGATACTGTAGGGAAATTCTACTTCTATTTGGTACCTGCATTTGGCCATGATTCTCCTCTGGGAAACTTATTTTATGTGTTTTGCTCTTCTAGGCATTTGAATTTGTGATCTCATGTTTTAGGAATGATGTTCAGTTTAAATTTAAAATATTGCTTTTGATATGGTTCTAACTGAACTCTATGACCTCCATCTATTACTAAGTTGGATACTTAAGAGAGTGGACTGATTACTAGACTGTACTCAACAACTAACCATCAAACAATGAGGAAAGACAAATCCACCTTCATGTAGAAGCAGGGCCTGATAGCTTCTGCATGCCTGTCATTTAGTACTTTTATTTTTAGATCATGGGGAAATTGGATTAGAAGGCATGTTTGGGAATGGCTTCAGTAACCAAAGTGAAGGAGGCACTCAACTATGGAAATGCTTCGTCATTTTAACAAACAAAGCATGGTATTGGTACCTTTGTGGGAGGTGAAGTGGACAGGGTTTAACCCTGCAACACACTCCATTAGTGTATGTGTTTTTTTTTTTTTTTTTTCTAATGGTGGTGGGCTCTCCTTTTTCTCAGCTGTGTATATGTGCTTGTATGCATGTTATTCACTGGATTTAGGCTTCATGGTAGTGATGTAATACTTTATACAATAAAGAAATTATGTGACTATATTTTAATGTGGTAAACTGATTTACTTATGTATGCCACAGACTTTCTAATATTTATGAACCTAGAACAAATGAAACCACATTTGGTTTCCTCTATATCCTTGATTTTCATAAATACATGTTTCTTATGAAGAAGAGCTCCTCTGTATAGAAAGACCTCTGCTTTTGTTTGAAGTATCTTTAAAAAATGACATTGAGCCTTTAAAATGGAAGTATAAGCTGGAGGAAAATTCATACGTTTTCTAATAATCTTACATGAAAATTGTGAACTACAGACTATATTCTGCCTTGAGTTTCTACCATGAATACACAATAATTAATACAGGAACTGAGGAAATTAAGCTTATGAAGGTCATTTTTAGATCACCATATATTGATTGTACCTTTAATTTCATTTTCAACTTTAAGTTTATACTTTGGAAAATTTTAATATAAACAGGAATAATAGGAAATATTTGCTAAAGAAATATTTCTCGTTAAGTGTTAGATTAGGGTGGAGGTAACAATTTTCTAGATGAACACAAATTCTACGTGTATAGTCATAGAAGGACCTTAATATTTATAATAATAAAAGATTCTTAAATAAAATCTAGTAAGTGACTGGGTATTTGCTATATAATTTTGGTTCAAATGTTACATATAACACTCTGAAACTTCAAAGAGATTTGTTATTGGATCAATTAATTATCTGGTTTAAAAGTACTTTGAATAATAACTTATACTTCTTAGGGTTTAAGAGACTATTTCTTCTTAAAAATGATCTTTTTTCCTAGCTTGACTAATGTATAAAAATTTATCTTTGAAAATACTGGTAAGACATACAGGCATCAAGTCGACTTCACTAAATGAATCTGCACTGTTATTTTATGCCAATAAGAACTGTGTACACATTTTCAAATTTAATAGCTGAAAAGTTAATTTAAGAGAAAAATATTAGTAGCTGATACAAATTTGTTGTGCAAATTTCAGAAGATTTTACTCCCTATTAAATATGCATACACACTTTCACTTAACCATAATGTCAATAGGATTATTTTTGTTTGCTTTATTACCGTGATCTTTGATCTCAAAGTTCATACTGCATTAGAAATGAATGTTTAAATTGTTTCAAAACCTATGAAACACACTTAGACAAAAGCAAAGAACAATAGTTCTGGAAAATGTAGGCCAATGTTTCCGTGAGCTCTTGCTAGAGACTAATTTTAGTTGAAGGGATCTAACTATTTTCAAACCATTCACTTTCCACCCTTCCCTACCAACTCTGGAGCTCTGGAGATGAAAGAGCCTTGTGGAGCCTGGAATTTGTGCCTGTTACAAGTTTAAAGAGGGTTTTAGAGTTTTTTTAAACTTTCTTTCATCCATTTCATACCAAACTCAAGAGTTATGCTAGGTCAGGGGTTGGCGACCTTTAGCATACACACCAAAAGTGGACTGATATGAGGGCAACATCTTGGGTTCATTCCTCTTTTCTGACAAACACTTCACATCCCTCCTCTGAAGGACCCGCTTATCGCCAGGAGAGCTCACACCCACCAAAGCCTTGTACCCCCACCCTTTAGTTTTCACTTGTGAACCTGTTAACTGATAGATAAAATGAGCAAGTTAAGAGCCTTTCTCTAATACATTTGCATTAAAAAGAGACACCTGGAGCTAGAAGAGCCCTAAGGGAGGTTTAAGGCTAGAAGGACAGCAAGAGGTGCTATTTTAGGTGCTGGCAGTTGAGGGCTGTACTTGGTAGGATGGCCCCCTCATCCTGTCAAGATTATAAGTATCTGGTTACAAAATAGATTCCTTACTTTCAATCTCCAGTTTTTAAATCTATTTTTCTTATTCATAGTTTCAACAAAAGAGTGTCACAAAATCAAAATCCTTATGTGTCAGTCACATCTCCGGCATGCTATTGTTCAATTTTAAATTTTATTTCTTGTTAAGATTACTATTTATTGTGACATTTTCTGGTTTGGTTCTATGAACACTGTTACTGCTTTGTTCCAAATTGTCACCAAGATAACTTTTTTTCCTTTGAAATTATACAGTGAATAACCAGATATATTTTGTTACAATGTCCACTTGTGCAGAAAACCGAATATTGAATTTCTGTGGATAATACTTTCTTTGGAATCCTTTTTTACTTTAAAATTTGATTTTATATAGGGCTGGAGAGATAGCTCATTGGACTAAGTGTTTGCTTAGGTAAGCCCAGGGGTCAGGATTTGATCCCTGGCCCCACATGCTGCTCCCAGGCATGCTGAGCCTGCAATGGAATCTGGGTGTGGTGGCACAGACCTGTAATCCCAGCCCTAGGGAGACAGAAAACAGGAGGATCACTACAAGTCCCAGATGCTTAGTGAGACGCTGCACACACAAAAAATCATTTTATTAATTTCAAGCATAAACTATGAATGAATTTGGAATTATTCTTTTGCATGTTAAGTTTAGCCAGATTTACAATGGTATTCTAAAATAAGTAAATGAAAATATTGCTGTCTTTTTTTAAATCTGTAACTACACCTTAGCTGAGAATTAGACTTTAAGACTTATTCAAAATGGCTTACAATATGCTTTTACTCTAAATTTAAGTAATTAGATTTAGCTTAAAATTGTAACATCCAATGTGTGTCTCTTGTGATTGTGTGATCTTTTCCTGACTACTTGTTCAAAACAGGTAAATTTTCTTGAATTCTAATCAAATTTTTTAAGGGATAAAACACTCCTTTCCAGTATTTCATTTTTAAAGTAAATAAACAAGATTCAAATTTCATCATTCAAATCATGGATAGAAATGTATGAAAGCATTTGGCCTTAATGCCTTCTGCTGTGGAGCACATCTAAGCAGTCCTTCATAACTGGTGTCTCCAAGCCTATAAACAAGAAAGAGTATTTCTTTAATACTTGACCACAGTCACCACAGTCTGGGAAATGAACACTGAATTTCCAACACACTTGCGCAACTTGGCTGTCTCCACTTTAGTAAGGCAGAGCTAGTTGGGCAGAGTCCAGACGGCTGTTCTTGGCAGCACTATGGTGAGACAGAAAGGTTTGTCTGCTGGGTGGTTAGTGAGTGGCATGGTGTCAGAAGGACACACTCCTGGAGGGCAATAGTATCCAGTGATCTCAGAATATTTAATGCACCATCCCCTGCTAGATTTCAAGATATGCGGGATTAATTTGTAGGAATCATGTGCCATCTTGGTATAGGATGATAATCGATTCTGTATGTCAGATCAGAGGCAGGACAGGGGAGAGAGAAGACAGAGAACTTGAGATTCTGTCACAAACTGACTGTAACTCTGAGTTTATTTATTTATTTATTTATTTATTTATTTATTGAACAGGGAAGAACCGCAATCACTGCACACTGTCACACTGGTTAAAGAAGAGTTGGTGTCAGAACCCAAGTGCTTTACAGCATGGGCCGGTATTCTCCCAGCACAGTGCCACTCTGACACTCTTCGCAAATTGTTCAGTTGCAGCGCGGCTGATGCTCTTGGGAGCCAACACTTTGGTTTCTCATTGGCTGAAATTTATCTGTCTGAATTCTGTCTCTTTAGAAAAGTATTTTCTTGGGCCTGGGAGATGATGGCTCAGTGGAGTAAGCATTTCCCTGGCAAGAGCGCGAGTCTGAGTTCAATCCCCGGTTCTGGGGC
>NW_004524604.1:12280594-12302522 GCF_000260255.1 Octodon degus | reverse complement strand
GGGGGGGGCGGGGAATCTTCTTTTTAATGAATTAACTACCTTTGTTATGATCTGGTAAGGTTTACTAAAATCAAAAATCAATTTTTATTGATTTTATTGTTCAGGTTTAATACTTTTCTTCTGCATTTCTTTTATTTCAATCGGATTTTTACTAACAGTACTTAACAGGACATACAAGTAAATTTGTACACTTAAAAAAAGAACACTTCAAACTTGTTTGAACTTTGGGTGCATTCTTTGAGTTATGTGAGCTTTGTTATTTGAGGCTACCTACTCTTTTAGCTCACATTTATTAATTCATAGATCATATCATAGTCAGTGTCAAGCATATTATAAGAAACTGTAGTGCCTTATGGATATATTAAAAAAGCATCATTTTCTACTTTCAAGAAATAGTCTATAATATAGACTATGTATATGTATATATGTATACAGATACACCAAAAACAAAACAATGAAAAAGAAGACATCTGTTCCATGTATAAACAAACATGAATGATGTATCTTTGAATTCCGAGAAGGAAAGATGGATAAATACTAATCGGCATGGCGTAGAAAATGAATCATAGTAGTAAAGGATGTTTTGGCCTGATTCATTGAAGTAGAAAGAACAAAACTGTATTATATTTATTTTTCTTCAGTATTGAAAATTGAACTCAGGGCTAGAACCATACTAGGCAAATCTGTGTCACTGAGGTATATCCCCAGCCACTTTTATTTTGTTTTACTTTTTTAAAAAGGAGTGTTACTAAGGCGCCCAAATTGGCCTTGTATTTGTGACCCTTTTTTCTCAGTCCCCTGAGTAGAGGGGATTTACAAGTATATACTACAAGCCTGGCTCAAAATGGAGATTTAAAGCATAATTTTGTTGCCAAATTAAGGTACACAGTATTTCAAAGTTAGTGGTTGCCTACATGTTTTCTCATAAGTGTTTGTTTTTTATTTTGTTATTCTCTTTTGAAAAGTGGGAGGATGGGACAGTGCTTAACCTTTATTTCAGCAAGGTTGCTTCGAGGTAGGAACTGATGCTCACATAGAGGGCTCATCCATGCTCTCCCATCACTAAATGCAGGAATTGCATTCCAGACCTGCAGCTACCAAAGAATCAGTGCTTTCTTTGAATTATGGACTTCAGCTCTGGGTTTATGTAGTGCTTACTGCAAAGTGTCTGTCAATCAGCCACTCTTCCACATATTTGGCTCTATGTTGATATGCAGAAATATATTCATCAATGACACTTCACCAACCACTCTCTCCAGACATAGATAAGTTGTATTTTTGGTTGTTCTGAAGGACAGTGGCCATACCTTTCCAATAGTCTGTATCATATCAGGGGACAGTTCAAGCCCAAATTAACAAGAGCTCCTCTGAATTGTGCTCCTGTATCCCATTTGTCTCTATCTTTATAGTTTTAAGTTATATTTATTTTTTGTAAAAAAATTGCTCCTAGCATAAAATGTTAAATTATACCTAATGTAATAACATAATAAAATTATAATTAGCATGAAACTATTTTTACCATTCTTATGTATATGTGTGCCATGTACATTTTTATTTTTGTCCTGCTATTGCTAAAACTCATAGCTAGAATTCATTTTATCTTGAACAATTGAAATTCTATATCCATTAAACAATAAATTTCTGTTATGGTTTGAATCTAGATGTCTCCCCAAAGTCTCCTACGATCATGGGTTTGGACTTCTAGAGTTTGTGACTGACTTATGGTGCAATGCTTGGATTAAGAGTATGGGTGCTACACTCACCCTAGGATAGGTAGTTTGCATACAATGTGAAAGAAAAAAGAGGCTTTCTCTCTCCTCCTCTCAGGTTGCATTTGGTATCTTCCTCTACCATGAACTGTTGTCCTCTGCAATGGCACCCAGCCAACTATGGATGTTATAGTTTGTGCCTAGTTGTCCCCCCAAAGCCTCGTGCAGTCATAGGGTGGCTTCTAGAATTTGTGATTAATTCATGAGCCAATTCTGGGATTATGGGTATGAGTGTTATACCTGCCCTGGGGCAGATAATCTGCATAAAATTGTAAGGAAGGGGGAGAGGCTCTTTAGCTGCCAAATCTGCTGCTCCTTCCTTTGCTCTTTCTTGTTTTCTGCTGCCATGAACTGCTGCCCTCTGCTATGTGCTACTCTGCCTTGGAGTCAGCTGAGTTGGACTGAAACCTCCACTAACTATAAGCTAAATAAACCTTTCCTTCCTTAATTTTGGGTGTTGGGTGTTTTGTCCTAGAAACCAAGACAATGGACTAAACCTCTATAAACCATGAGCTAAATAAAGCTTTCCTCCTTTAACTTATGGGTGATGACTATTTTGTCTCAGCAAGAGATAAAAGTACTTACAATACTCCCCATAACCCTTCCCCCAGCCATTAACAACCACCATTCTACTTTATGTTGGCATGAGTTTGAATACTGTATGTGCCTAGTATAAGCAGATTCATATGATTTTTAACAATTTTACAAGGATACAAAATAGTTTAAAATAGAAACATTGGAAATGATACAAAATTTTACTAAACAAATAATAGGAATTCAACAATGGTTGCTGTATTGCATGATGTTATCTTCAAATTAGTTCCTTAAGTTACCAGACATAAATGGGCAAAATTGGTTGAAAAACAAACAAAAAAATACCAACAACAAAAAAGTTATAAGAAACTTTTAAAAAAAGAATAAAAAAGAAGAATTAACTGCTCCTTTCAAAAGAAACCAGAGATCACAGGGCAGTTATCCAAATTATCCTGCATATATTCTCTCCTTTCAGTTTTCTCATTCCAATTTTTACTTCCCACTGAACATATTCTTTCCCTTTCACAATATCTATTGTACTTTTCAGATTTCATTTACTCTCAGGTTCTCACACTAGTGAGATAATACAATGTTTGCACATGTGAGCCTGATTTATTTCATTTACCAATGCAATGTCAAGTTGCACCAACAAATGGGCATCTGTGATGAATATACACTTCACAAATGAAAAGATACAAGTGGTAAATAAATATATGAGAAAATGTTTGATGTTGTTGGTCATTCAAGAGATGCAAATTAAAACAACACTGAGGTACCATCTTAGGCCAGAAAGAATGGCTATCATCAAGAAGTCAACCAAAAACAAATGCTGGAGAGGCTGTGGGGAACAAGGAACACTTCTCCACTGTTGTTGGGAGTGCAGACTGGTACAACCACCATGGAAATCAGCGTGGAGATTCCTTATAAAGCTAGGATAGGTAATTCCATTCAAGCCATCTATTGCCCTCTTGGGTGTTTTACCAAAAGAAGTGAAATCATCATAGCACAGTTGTGTATCTGTACCCATGTTTACAGCAGCACAGTTTGTCATATATAGCTAAATCTTGGAACCAACCCAAATGCCCATCACTTCAGGATTGGATAAAAAAAGATGTGGTATTTTGACACAATGGAATATTACTCAGCTATAAAAAAGATAAATTCAGATTAACATGATTTTTATGACAGGCCTTTTTCACTGAGAATATCTTAAGATTCATCCATGGTGTAGCATGTGCCAGGATTTACTTTTTTTTAATGATTAGCAATAGTCTATTGCACACACACATAGTATTATGGTTGTCAATTTATTACTAGATGAACAATGGAATTATCTCAAACCTTTGTTTGAGACAGGTGTCAGGGTGTAGTTCAGGCTGGTACTGAATCTACCTTTTGACAGTTATGAATAGTGTGACTATCAAACTGTTATACAAATATATGTTTAAGTCCTAGCTTTAAATTCTTGGACAATATGTTTTAAAGTGTAATTTATGAATCATATAATTCCATTTTTTATTTTTTAAGAACTGTCATGATTTTTTTCATAGTGGCACCATTATTTTACATTTCTATCAGTGAAGCATAAAGATTCCAATTTTTCCCTCTAGAGTTATGTTATCACTTCTCTCCTTAGCAGATGTGAGTTGAAGTCTGCTGTAAGATATGTTATGACCGAGTGATAACATTGAAATTGGTGTCAACATGAAACTCAATGAGAATTCTATAGGACTAAGAAAATATCTCCATAATATGTATTATTGTGAACATGTGGAAATCCCTAATCCCCTTCTTCTAAGGAAAAGAAGTTCGATCCCTTCTAGCTAGAGAGGTTAAATAGGTGTTAAAATGATTGAGACTTGAGCTTGAGGAATTACATAATATTAATACCTCACATAAAACATTCAATGCAAGCATACTTAAAAATTCTATGCAACATAGGAGTATGAAATTAGGAATAAAGCACCATTAAATGGATCATTTCTGTGCCATTAAAATGGGGTTTGCAGAACTATTTCCATGGCAGTATTTTCTGATTTGTATAACAAATATAGCAATATGAGCGGTGCTTGACATATCTTTTAGTTTGTAATTGATGCACATGTATATTCTATCAACTTGGGAAATCTAAATCTGATGAAAGCTGGAGACCAAAAGGTTTGGGGATTGATGATCTAACTCCAGAGATTGCACAAGCAGAACTTTGTTTGTGAGGATTTGTACTAAGTGCTGTACAATAGCCCTATTATTAATACAATAGAAACAAGAAGTTTGGAAGTGCAATTCAGAGTGGACTTAAAACAGAAAAGTTGTAATTTAAAATAAGGAAGAATAAGGGCTGGGGAGATAGCTCAGAGTAAGTGCTTGCCTGGTAAGAGCAAGGTCCTGAGTTTGATCCTGGTACCACCAGAGTAAATAAATAAATAAATAAATAAATAAATAATAAATAAATAAATTCAGGCAGAATGGAACCTATTTTACTTCTCTAGTTTTAAGACAAAGGACCTAAAATGTCAAGATGTAAGAATAGTTGTGTCACCAAGAGAACCTCTAACAGAGTTTGGCTGAATATTTATGCCTTAGTACAGAAAGGGTGAATACACTGTTGTTGAAAGCTGTGCCTGATGAAGTTGGGGGCTTATAGACTGAGATATATACAACAAATCCCTTGCCCAGGGTCATGGATCTCTGTGGTCTAGGAAGAAAAAGTGTACTAATCTTTAAGATCCTTCTGCTCTGGCATTTTTAGGATTTTTATATTGTTTAAAACTCAACTTCCTTGGGCTGGGGAGATGGCTCAGTAGGATAAGCGCTTCCCTGGCAAGCACAAGGATCTGAGTTCAATCCCTGCTTCCAAAAAAATAAAAAAATAAAAAGTAAAATAAAACTCAACTTCCTTCAGAATTATTATATGTACTGTTTTATTATCTCTCATTTAATATGGCTGAATGAGTTCTAACTCTCAGATTTATGTTTCTTTATTCCAGTTAAATACTTACTGGTTCTCATCAGTTTTGTTGCTGTATATAGTTTTAATACAAGTTAATTTCCCTGAAAGTTGATTGATTTATGTACTGTTATAGTATCTTACCACTTCCATTTGTCTTCTGTACATTTTCTAGAAGGTAGAATCAATCTAGTTTACTTGTAAGATAAAGTACCCTTGCTCATAGGAGACAATTAATTTGTAAATCCTTGAAATACCTGTTATGTAATCAGAGAAATTAAACTTTGGAGCAAAATGCATTCTTCTGCTCAATCAGCAAGTCCCTTTAGTGTTCCCAAGCTACACATGTGCTGTGCTTCAAAAGCAGATTAGAACTGACACCAATTAGTCACATGTCTGAATTTTTGACGGAAGATAAAAATGAGCTCTTATGCCCAAGAAGTCCAAAATCCATCTCTTTTTTGCCTAAGGTTTTCTTTCCTCAATATTCTTTCTCAGTTTAATGTAAGATTGTTGACTTAACAATGATGTATTTCAAGCTAAAGGCAGAAATGAATTTTGCATTAATAAATTGTTTGGAGATGGATTCAAGGAGTGTTTCATTATGTAAGAAGGAAAGCTATAAAACACGTTTGGTGGTCTTTCCGTCATTACTACCTGTGACCCATTTGTGGAGATGACATCTATCAGTATGACAGGGAAAATTAAGCAAATGATAGACAGTTATTAGCTGAAGTCCTGATATATTTACACCATGGGAAAATGTACTCGGTATTTTCTTTCTGGCAACTGGTCTGCTGTTCATAATTTGATGGAAAATTGATTAATCACACATTTAACTCAATGCAAGATCTTCTGCACTGTAATAAATTATGGCCATTAATCAATAAGTACAAAGTAATTCCAGGAGTCTGGAGACGTGCTGGTTTCTAATAGAAAAACTTGCACTTAGGCCTTCCTGCCAGTGACCACTTCATCTGAGGTATTTTGCACCTGCCTCAATCCAATTAGATGACATAATTAATGAACCTCAATGCTCTTGATAATTTGTTATACAAAAGAAAGAGTGTTTTGGCACATCCATTAAAACCTGATGTAAAATACTTTTCAGAGTAAAAGAAAAAATCCTGATGGACGAAAGCAACAGAAGGGCTTATGCTGGGAATCTGGGAGTTCAAGGAAATGTGGGAAGCCACATTCTCACTTCACGTTGGAAGACTCAGTTGCACTTATTAAAAGAATCCAACAGCATCTTTTTTTCCCATTAAAAAAGTGAATTCGGCCTGTGTGCAAAGTTTCATGCCATCTTATTTCTTTTATGACAAATTAAATGGTATGATTAGAATAAGTATTCAGGAAGTATTGTTTCAGAGGCAATCTAATAAATGTCTCCTTGCTTAAATATCAGTTACAGTTTTACATATCACAGTCATTTTGCACCTGTTTTATGCAGCTAACAATAGGCTTTCAATAGATTTTAGTGAAAGAAAGCCTGGGAAGATAAAAAGAAAACCAGTTTGCAGCTAATTCTGTCACTAGGAAACGCCAGGAGTAGATTGTGTTTAGAGACTTTGAAAAACAATTAGCTATGGATTATAGGACTAAAAGGCCTTTCCGAACTGTACCTGGAAAATACTTTGCCCGTTTAATGCCTTCTAAGCTGTCACTGAGGTTGAACTTCAGTCCCAGTGATTAATGAAAAGCTGCAGGGCACAGCTAGAAGCTAAAGTCTCAATTATGAAAAAGCAGTAACTAGTTTAATGTGCTGATGCTTTTATACTTAAAAGTGACAGCTATGAAAAATGGCAATATTTCTAATCATGCTTTAATAATTTATCATTCATTTATTGGCATGTCCAATGTGTTTTACTCCCACTGTTCTTTTACTCTTTCTTTGCTCCTGGATTTATAACTCTGAAGAATACAGTGTGGTCTGGTTCCATGAAAAGCAGATCTTCCTGATTGCAAGCGGGGGCCAATAAGTATATGTATGTATGTATGTATGTATGTATGTATGTGTGTATGTATGTGTCATCTTTATCTTTCTATCTATCTGTCTGTCTGTCTGTCTGTCTGTCTGTCTGTCTGTCTGTCTATCTAATCTATCTATCATTATCATGCATCTAGCTAAAATTTCTAAATAGGGCCTATTATGACAAAGTGTTTGAGAACACCACAGGCTAGGAATACCTGACCACTTCCAGTTCAAAAGCTGCCATGTTAATTCGTGACATATAACCTTGAATTCTAAACCTTTAGTTGTAAGAGAAACTAGACAGTGTTAAGTGAAAGAATTGTTTTAAGTGTATCCTTGTCAAGAAAAAAATCAAATTGTCATGCCCTAAATGAGGAAAGAGGGGAGAGTTTTGAAGCTGTTACTGTCTGGTGGGAGGGTTCTTCTCTCAGTTCAGAAAGAACTGCAAGACAAGGATTTAGGAGAGGACTGGTTTCCTGAACCCCACATTTTTACTAACCTGAGGTGTCTTCTCTGCAGCTCCTTGGTGGGAGCCAAAACATGTCACTGTCCCACTGGCAGGTTCCTCTCTTGTCCCAGAATTACATGGTAGAGAGCCAAAGAGATCTGAGCCTACAAATATTGTAGAGTGAAAGCCAAAAGCAGAATCTATTGTAAAGTGACAACAAGTATTCACCAGACAAATGATTCTAAGAGGGGCATAAACTGTTGCCATAGGACTCTTGTCTAGGGGATTTTATGCACAAAAATTGACTACATTTCAGGCAAGTTGAGACCAACCTATGGGGAAAGTTTGACTTTAAAGTTGGCCTATATGAATTCAAGGTATGTAGTAAGAATACGTTCGCCACTGCCATTAATTATGACTTTAAAAAGAACAAAAGCATGTGTTCAGAGAGATATGACTATCTTATTTTTCAGGCAAGATAATCCTGCCACTATAATGAGGCTTTTGCTTGTTACATCTCCAGCACCCTGGTCTGGGTTACTGTCCTTTGCTACATTGTTCTGCCTCCATTTAAGCCTTGGCCTGCTGCCTGCAGTCTGTCTTGGCTCCTGCCCTGTCTTTGTCAGAATGCTTCCCATAGTCCTCTACTCTTAGGGTCAGTGAGTGTTGTTTATTTTTCAGTCTCTTGAGAGACTCTTGTTAAAGAAAATGATACCCAAACCTTACAAAACTAGTCCAAAGTCCAACCAGGCTAGCATGAGGGATTGAGATTCATTCTTCTTAGGTCTCTTATTGTCTCCCTGGCTCAGAACGTAGTGGTACTGAGGTATTTGGTACAGTTATGTAGGCTTCATTTTACATTTTTAACTAGCAATGAATTGTTTGGTCAAAAGTGATATTCATTCCCTTGATACAACTGTGTTGAACTAGATTGGCCATTATGTTTCATAGTCTCTGCAGGGTATATGTAGTGCCTGGCACTGTACTTCATAAATAGACAAGTAATCAAATGAACAACATGAATCCACAAAGCTGGGCAGCAATTTAATTTCAATTCTATTTGCCTAATATACCCAAACATAAGTGTATCAAATCAGTGAGACTTATAGACTCTTCCAGTGCAACTGCATATTTATAAGTATTTCAAATTGCAGCAATACCATAATATCACAAAGGTGTTTCTGAAGTTCTGCCTGTCTGGACTGAGCAGTAAAATATTTTCCACTGTCTTTAAAAAGAATGAAAGCACAAGTCAATTATGTTCAGTATTCTTCATATTACAGCTACCTATGATTTTGCTGAATTTGGCTTTTAAAAAATAGAATGTATTTTTATTGCTCATATATGCTAATAAATAGTACACTTAATGTTTTCTATAGGTTCATTGGTTAAGTAGATGTTTTCCTTTTCTTTATTAAACATGTATATCATAAGAATATGTATAAATTCTCATAAAATGTTATAGGAATTATTTTCAGAGAATATAGAAAGAAACTATGATTTAAAAATAACATCTTTATACTTTTTGTGTGATATCTTTCTTAATATCTGATAACATTTGGCTTTCTTTAATTATCATTTCATTTGTTTCTTTAATTGCAGGTACTAATTACTCTGCCTCTAATTTACAAATTTATAAATGAAGACATCTATGCATGAGTCACAAAACTTGTTTCAAACAGGTAGCAGTCTTGATAGTAAAGCAGTCAAAATTTTATTTTAACCTAACCTGTTCCTCCTGATAGTCACTAGAGGTCAATTTTATAGCAATCTTATTTTTTTTTCAGACCATATCGATTTTGCATTTTGATGAGATATTAGGATGTTGTGTGTGTGAGTCTAGCAATAGTATGAGCACATCCTTATGTCTTCATTAAATCTGATTTTATAAATAAAACAGAGAGGTGATAGCTTTTTCAGAGAATTGTGGTTTTCAAAACTGTGAAAGTATAATTGGAAGATTACCTGAAAACAATGAAAGTCTAATAAATTAAGTTTTCCTTAGATAAAGACACAGAACAAAATTTTTATTTTGAGGTCATGGATATTCATTCTAAAAGAAAAATCCAATAATATGGTAATAATGGGTAAATTATGTAGATACATGATGTTCTCTTGGGTCCACATACTTAGCCAAATTAAGACATAGATACAATTCTTTTTTCTCTGCAGAATGTTAGCCATGCGAGCATGAGGCTCTTTTTTCCCATTGATGCTTTCCTATGGGTTTAAGTAAATAATACTCATAAGACTCTCCTTCTAGTCTATTGTGCTATTATCTTAACAGTACATTATCTCACTTCAGCTTTTTGTATCTAGCTATACCTCTGTTAATTGTCTTCCAAACCAGATGTATATTTATAATGCTACTTAATTTGTCTAACAATTTTCTTTTCAAAACACCTCAAATAACTTCCCAGAATTATTCTTACATTTGAAGTTCATCATAATCTATTGTTATCTTCTCATTGTGGTGTTCCTTGTGAATAATCCGGGTGAAATCTTTATAAATCATATTTCCCTATACTTTTACTCCAAAAGTCTGAATTTTCTGGGACATGCTGCATTGCTACTGTTGTGTTTGTCTCTGTAGACATTGATTCTTGGAGGGATATTAATACACATAGGAGCAGACACCACACACACACACACACACACACACACACACACACACACACAAACCTTTTAAGTGTTTATGGGCTTTAGTCTTTTGATTAAATGTCAACCTTTTTCTTTTTCTTTATGTGACTCCCATGTAAAATTTAAAGAAGAGATATATTATGATTCTCTAAACTTAATTTAGGGAAGAAAAAGGAGTTTAAACTCAGTAGCTTGGAGCATAGCGAGAAGACAAATACTCCCTAGGGGGACAGAAAACAACGCTAAGATTTACCAGCTGTTTGAAACAGCTCTAGGATAATGTAGTCCCATCACAGAATTTGGAGGGGCAGGAGAATTTGGAATTTTAAATTAAACTGCTCCATCTAGGGGTAGATGCCCCAAAGTTATGAGGCATCTTGCCCAGATCCTTTTCCACCAGGTCAGACAAGGTTAAGATGTGGGAGTGCTGCCAGAAGCTTGGTCTATTAGGTCCAGCTGGAGGATTTTATCATTTGCATCTGTCTCGGACAGTCAGTCCTCCAAGTCCTTGTTTTGATAGATAGTTCTTACTATAGCAGATAATTTTCCTCTGGGAACTATTTAAGCAATCATCAGTCTTCAATTCTAGAAAAATTTTAACTAACAGTCTCATAACAAATTAGGTAGTCTACATGCATAAGTTTATCATTTTTTCATAATTTACATAACAAAAAGGATGATGGTAATGGTCATGATTGTTACCATTTCCAGTATCTTTGTATATATCAATTTATTAAACAGAATCTTATTTATTAAAACTTCTAAACTGCATGAACTGTTATTATGCTCATACTATGCCAGGGAAATTAATACATAAGAAGTTCAAATATCTTGTCTAAGTTTCAGAAGTGATGCCTAATACAGCTGGGATTAGCACACAGGAAGTCCTAGCCTGTGCCACACCTATTCCAACCAGTAAGTAAGAATGTCTGTTTCATAACATAGGTGACACCCAGAAGAGTTGAAGTCATGGCAAAGTGAGGCTGTAATGACTAAAATTTTAAACAGAATTATTTTTTACCATATTTTCCCCATGTGTAGTCCATTTGGCAAAGATTTCTATTGTCTTGTCCATTCATAATAAACAGAGAAAATTTCATCATCTCTTCCAATCATATTTGTTAAAGATTTTTATGTTTCTTGTTAGCTGGTGACACCCATGTTTGCTATTTCTGTACCATCCATTGGACTTATCCTGTTTCTACCTCTAATTTTATCATTTTAATATTTTGATTTTTAAAAAATCTTATATTTATTTATTTATTTGGTACAGGGTCTCACTACACAGCTCTGACTCATAGTGGCCCACCTGTCTCAGCGTCCTCAGCGCTGGGATTGCAGGCGTGTGCCACCACACCAGGTTTCAGTGGCCCACAAAGTATGGGGCACTGGGGATCAAATCCATGTCCTTGTGCTTGCCAGGGAGGCACTTAGACCACCAAGCTATCTCCCCAGCCCCTCATCTTAATATTTTGTACCATTAGTTTATTTATCGAATTTCAAATAATGGTCTAGCCTGTGTCAAAGCATATTTGAAGTTTTAAATACAATATGTGAAGCTGTTAGAAATTAGCAGCATTCTTCAGAAATCCAGGATGGGGAGATAGCTTGGCAGCTTAAGTACCTGTCTTGCAAGCATAAGGTCCAGAGCTTGAGCTCTGGTATCACATGCAGTGCTGATCCTGGAACCCCAGGCACGCCGTGCCGGATGATGCATGCCTACAATCCCAGTGCTGGGGAGGCTGAGTCAGAAAGATCATTACTGTCTGAACTGGGTAGAGAGACCTTGTATCAATAAAAATAAAATTTTTAAAAAGAAATACAGCCGTTTCTAAAACTTCTACCATCAACATTCATTCAGAGGAGAGAAAAGGGTTTAGAAATTGAAATTTTCAGACCTATAAGATAACACTTTTGCATGAATTTAAATATTAGTTTTATTACTGATAAATATAGAATTAGAAAACAAAATATGACAGCAGCATTTGAACTTGGAGTTGACCCAATTCTTTTGGTTATAAACCATCCAAAGAAACTACTTTGCAGCTCAGAACTGTCAACAGTATGCCAGAGAAGGCAGTGTTGAGGAGACCGACTACAGGCAAGTGGATATTTTTTCCTATACTGTAGCAAAATAGCTTTCAAAAATTGTTGATCGACACTGTGTTATAACCAATTGTGGTTCATACGGTACTTCTTAATAAACACGACATTTTTAGGCATCAATAAATGATTGTCAGGATTTTAATAGTGCAATAAATGGAGAATCAGTGAGCACTAACTTACTGGTATTAATTGTTCATTATCAGAAGTTTTGAGGGCCAGCTATTCAATATAAATAATTCACTGTTGTATAATAAGTAGTACAAAGCTATAAATAAACTGAGTGAACATGAAGTGTCAGTTTGCCTTGGTTGAGGGTTATTTACAGACCTGGCAATACTATTCCTGAATAGTTTGTGACAGTGTTTCCGGAAAAAAATCAGCATTTGAACATGTGTGGGCAATGTACAACTGCTGAATGGCTCACATAGGAAACGGTGACATGAGAAGGTCAGCGTCTCTTTCTGTTCTCTTGATGTGAAATGTCCATTTTCTTCCCTTCTGGGCTGTTGAAGTCTGTCTTTTGAATTTTTGGTGTCCACATCTTCTAAAAGCGCCCTCTGTCCTAGCCTACTTGTCTTGCTAGAACAGAATACTTGACACCAAATAATGTATAAAGAAAATAAAATTATTTTCTAACGGTTCTGGAACATGGAAAATCTTAGATCAAGTGCTGGCATCTGATGAGGGTTTTCTTGTTCCTCTTACAGTGAAATTTAGAAGGGCAAAAAGGATAAAGAAAAGAACTCACTCTCTAGCCCTTTGTAAAATAAAATCACTGACCTGTCCCTGAGGCGGAGGCCTCATGATCTCAGCAGCTTTTCTTGGGCCCTCCTTCCCAACACTGATGTACTGGGCATGAGTTTTCCAACAACTAAAATTGAAAGAGACAAAGTAACCAACCATCAATTCTGAGACACTCAGACTTGGACTAAACTGGCCCTCTAGCCCTCCTTGTCTTGTTCTCCACCTGCCATAGTCGCACAAGCTAATTTGTGCAATAACATGTTTTAAACATTTCCAATCCACTGCTTCTGTTTCTCTGGAGAACTCCAATGCATACTGTAGCAAATATGAACAGTTTGTTGAATCCTAATTACTCAACAATTCTACTATTACCTATGTTCTTTTTAAAAATGTATTTAGGACAGAGTCTACAGGGTCTACAAGGTCTCATTATGTAGATCAGACTCATAACGACTGTCCTGTTTTCAGCCTCCCAAACGCTGGAGTTACAGGCATGGGCCACCACACCCAGTTGGAGCCCAGCTGCGCGCTCTGCCTAAGCAGGTGCTTTAATAACTGAGCTGTCTGGCTGGCCCTACTACCTATGTTCTTAAGGTTCTTTTCTTTTCTCTCTTTCTTTCTTTTTTTTTTTTTTTTTTTCTATTTTGTATATTAGGGAAGGGTGTGCTGGGTGTTCAGGGTCTCATTATTAGATTGGACTCATAGTGATCTGCCTGTTTACAGCTTCCCAAGAGCTGGATAACAAGGTCTTGGGAACTGGGAGTGTGCCACCATGCCCAGTCTCAATTGTCGCCCAGGGGCGGGACCGGCACGGCAGGCCCAGGGATCGAACCGCTGGCCCCTGCGCCTGCTTGCAGGGGCTTCAATCTGCTGAGCTATTTGGCCAGCGCTCTTGGGGTTCCTTACATCTGCTACATTTGTAGGTAGACACACTATAAAATGGTGTGCACTTCTTAACTCTGTGTTTGGTGACACAGTAGTGTCAGCTTGAAACTGACTCTGCCAGAGGGTTCACTAAACTGCACAAATTGAGGTACCCTCCCTGCTCACCACTTCCTAGGACTGATTTTTAGACTTTGGACTTTAACCAGGAGCATACCATCAGCTTTCATAGAAACCTAATTCATTTAATGAGATTTTATCTCAGTATGATATTGATGCTTTCAGTATTTGTTATAAAAGATAGTTTTCTTTCAAAAATCAGAAGTTCTAGGTAAAATTAATAAATAAACTTAATGCCTACTATTAGTCACTTGACAAGTGGCCAGAAGTACTGAGTTCTGTGACACATGCTGCAGTGAGGCATCTGTTAGAAGTAATTGTGAAAGTTCCCATTTGAATTGTATTATGCTGTTTAGGATACTGCTCTTATATCACCCTTAAAGTTCATTTTAAAGACCAAATATTCCTGGAAAAATTTCTCAGACTGAAAAACCTGGAAGGATTTTCTTTTGCTTAGCTTTTAGGTATGTTTTTTTCCCTCACAGATGTGTTGAATTTTATAACTGATCGTGTCTTTATCTTTGACTGTTCAGAAGGTAAGAAACAAGTATGCCACCCCCTTTAACAATGACATGAACAATTCTGATACACATTTTTGTGTAACACCTTTCACACTGGCTTAATTTCACCATGCTTTGTCTTTTCTACTTATTACAGTTTAGCTTTTATATAGCAAAACTATGAAATGAACTGACTGGAGTCTGTTATCTTGAAGATTCCTCTTTCCCATATATTCCTGGATCTATTTAACCTGGCTTAGCCTGATTCTTAGCGAAAAGTGATGGGATCTTTACAGAACCCATATAGGTTTCTAGATTGAGGGAGAAAAAGGCAAGTGATTCTCTTTTCGGTACTTCCAGTAAGATTATACCTTAGATCTTTTAATAACCCCATGATATCTTAAGGAACAAGACCAAAGTGTGAATGTCAATGGTGACAGAGCAGTATGGAACAAATACTGGACCAAAGCACATTTACGAAGTTCTTAGTGAATGTGCTGACCTTGAGTCTGTGTTCAGTTGGTCGTGAGTTCCAACTCATGTTGTCTGTTCATTTTCTGCTCTCACATCCTTATGCTATATTCCCTTTTAAGTGGTTACTTCTAATTGCTTTCTGTTACTTACAAAAAAAAAATCCTGGCCATCACACTAACTTTTATTATATTTTCTGTATCTTTGTTAAATAACTCTGTCCACTGCTAATGAGGTAGATGTTTATGGGGATACTAATAATCTGTGCCATAATAGTCTGCTGTCATATATTATCAGAGTTTTTAAAGTGAAATTGAGAAAATGTCTTATGAAAATGCACCTAGGTTCTTCTCTTTTATGAACATGGAAAAATTCTGTATTTTTACGCTAACAATGGAGGGGAAAATAATTGAATTTCATTTTGTAGTTTAAATATTGTTGCCTTCCCCTTATTTATTCCTTTCATGATTCTTTCCTCTTCTGTATTTTCTTTCTTCTTCCATCTTCATTGATTTTTCTCGTCTTTTAGACATCATAATGAAATAAATGTGAACTCTTGCATGTGCATCTCACTTGTCTCCACATCTGGGTATGCAATCTGTGTTCTACATTGTTGTATTAGGGTTCTAAATTAGTGCTAACATAGCACATAAAAATAACAATAAATTTATTATTTTTAACGTTCTGCTGATTAGAGATTTGTTACTGATGTAAAGATTAAATCAAAATGTTAGTAAGCTCTGTTTCCTCTTAAAGAATCCAGAAAATGTTCTGCTACCTGTTTATTCTGTTTGCTAGACTAAGCTAGCTCCTTGTGTAGATGGGGGGGTCCTCAGCCTCCTTGCAGGCTAAGCTGAGGGGTGCTCCCGACTCCTACGGGTGTCTCTCTTTCCTGACTTTTCGCTTTCTTCTTCCATTTTCAGAGCTAGCACATAAGTGGAATCTTTGCTTTATGTCTCTCTTGCTCATCCTCCTTCCTTCTTTTATTTTAAGCACTCTTTTTAGATTAAGGGTACCCGAAATCTGCCACATGAAGACCTTTAACCTTAATAGCATTTATACAACCTCTTTTTCTGGGTAAGGCGACATCGGTCACTCTGAGGGGCCATTATTCTGCCATGCTTGTCACTGGGCTTCAACTTTTCCACTCTCTTGGGCCAAAATGTGAATTTTTTTATATTTCAAATGTGTATATAGTAAGAGTCACATTCTGTCCATTGTCTGCTGGTAACATAATGATTTTGCCTAACCATTTGCTTTGGTCTTGCCCTCCTTCAAAAGCTCAAATAACAGTTATTGGCGCTCAAACCCACCCACTTGGCCAACCTAGATGTTACTTTTGACTCTCCCTCACCAGTGCTTCCTACTTTGAAAGTTCCTGGATCATTTTCATTCTTCACCTACCACTTTTTGAGAATTGGTGCTTCTATTCATGTTTATCACATCTTATTTGAAATACTGAAACATTTACAATAATTATCAGCTTCCTGTTTGTTTCCTCCCCATTGTTTTCCAATGTATCAACACTGTTTTTCTTTAATATAACACTGATTGTTTCTGTTCCTTCTTCAGTTTGACAGCTCCTTATAAACAATGACAGCTGTCTATCATTTGATCTTAGCTTATATTTTAGTCTTCGTCTTTCTTGTTCTTTTTTATGCCCTTAATCTATTTATACTCACTTCATGAGATTTTCTAATCTGCGTGGGCACAACCTGTTTTTTTAAAAGTAATTTTCTTCTTTTTTTTTATGAGATCATGGCATCTGTTTGTTGACATCGTTGGTCATTTTCTTTGACCTATCACCGTATTTTATAAGCAACTGCTCTAACATTTTCACATGACAACAAATATTTTCCATTTTGACATGTTAGACTCTCCCTTTGGGTTTTAACTTTTTGATATTAGCCATCATGTCACCTTCATCCTTGTATACCAAATGGTGTAGTAGTTGCTCCCGGACCCTACACTGGAAGTAATGAGTAGATCTGAAAAAGAAACAAAATATAAGAAAAATTCCTGGAATACATAATTCCAAACCAAAGTTTTAGCTCTTTAGAGTGGTGGCCTGAATAAGCTAACAAACCTAAATTGTAGTTCTTCCTAACACTAGAACATTAGTAATTGGTGAGATAAATTTTATTTTCGACAAAGTTAACCCACCAAATGATGTCAACGCTGCTGAAGATTTTTAATTTACTAAATAAACAAACTACCACCAGGAAAGGGTTTAGATAGTCACAGGAAGCCCATTTTGTAAGCTTCTTTTCAAGATAATTTTAAATGCTTTTTCATTATATCAGCTATAATTAAACTACTCCATATATGTAATTATGCAGCATAGTAATCGAGACAATATGTTATATAACTGTGTAAAACAATTCATAAAGATTTGTACTTCTTCAGGGCTCTGTTAGCTCTTAATCTGCTTCTGACCACCCACTGAGCTGGCCTGGAAGAAACTGCATTTTGATCTCTTTTATGAAATGACCTTTGGGGGCAAAAATAGATGGGAATAAACTTTAAAAGGTTTGTTATAAATATTCTGTTTGGAATCATGTATCTTTCCAAAATGCCAGAATAAAACACTTAACTAAAAGGGTAACTTTAATATCTTGGACAAATATGGCTAAGTTTATCTTACAGTATGTTAATACTTAGTGTGCAAAGTCAACAAATTTACATCAAAGTCCCCAACATTTCCCTTGTCCAAGGCTGGGGTCAATCAACAAAGAAAAAAATTCCGTGCACACCATTCAGGAGTGAGGCTTTCATTATCGTAACTTTCTTTCCATTCCCCTAAAGTCCTCAGTATTTGCCGTCCATATAACCAGCCAATGCTCCCATCTGTCACTTGAGACAACATATGCATGCAGAGGGGAGGAACAGCTTGCATTCATGATGCCAACCTGTTCCATCCTTCTTTAATCAGAAAAAGCTTATTTAAACCCTGGGTAAAGATTTCAAGTGAAATAGCTCATGACTACTAAGTGCCATTGGGGGGTCTGAGACTATTTACGATTTGTATTTCATTAAGATTAGATATATGAAGAGTGTCTGGGATAAAACTTTTTAACAATTCTCTTGAAAAAATGATGGAAGTAGAGTTGATACCTTCTTTCAAAATTAAAATTTTGAAAGTACTTCACTCCCTTTCATTTACTCACTCATTCACCAAGTGGCAACTGTGTGAGAGACACTAGTTGCTACAAGTAGATCATGCTTCTAAAACTCCCCACAATGACTGGCTTATGGTTTTTGTTCTTACTGTTACAAGTAGGAATCCCATACTTCTTACCATATATAAATACTAAGTTTTCTTCAGTGCCAATTATTTTAATATTTGAAATGTTTAAAAACCGACCTCTATTTTAGTCTACTTTCATCAAAATTACCACGCGCTTTTCTTGTGGAGGTATTGTAAAATGGAGACCCTTGATGCAAGTAGTAGCATTTCAGAGGAAATGACAGTCCTAATAGCTTTGGTCAAAGGACTTGGTGGAAGCCCAGCCATACTAATAACTCCTTGTGAAATGGAAGGGTCCCAACAAAGGAAGTTAGAGTGTCCACCTTACCCTGAAGAAAGGGTTGCTGGGCAGGAAGTGACTGAACTGACCTACATGTCTCAACAAGGAAACCAGAAGGAAACTGAGGTCATCAAACAAGGCAACAATTCAGGGCATAGGAAAAAAAAATGGAAAGAACGATTCTAAAGTAGAATGTTGATTTATGGGAATAATAAGGATGCAATACCTGATTTAAGAAAAGATAGCATCAACTGCGGAAGTCGTCACACACTCACACATTCAGGCACCACCCCTGCACCCTGCACCTATGCTCGTGCTGTGCCCATCTCTGCCTTTCTCTTTCTTTTTCAATACAACCCAGGGAGAAAGTTTATGTGACTGAAGAATAAACAATGGATTTGTCTGGTGAAGAGAGCAAGAATAAAATCATTGGCGCAGAAGAACCAAATTTGGAGAAAAATACATTTTATTTAAATAAAATAATTGGTAGCTTACCAGCTTCTGAAACTAGTAAGTGTACTAAATAAGTATACTACTACTCTAATAAATATTCTATATTTTAAAAATATCTCCAATACTTTAAAAACTCAGATATATAACATTTAAAATTCTAAATCAAAAAAATAATTATTTATTTTAGCCTGCTAATTTAATAAAATACCATAAATGCTATCTTAAATAATTAATTTTAAATGCTATGAACTTTGACAGTCATTCACAATATTACTGATTTAACACACACATATAATATATAACATATAATTTTAATTTGAATATATTTAGGGTCTAATTTTCTTGATAGTAAGGATGTATACTATAGATGAAGTTTACAGTTACTTTCACTATTTCTAACTTTAAATGTTATTTAAAATTCCTTTTTCCATTAAAATTTAAACTTTTTTTCAACTACTGGAGCACACAAACATTTTCTGATAGATCTCTTAGTTATTATATTTTCTTTTTTGGCATAGTCTTTTAAATCCTATCTTTTCTTAGCTCAAGTGTTTATCTCGTTTTTCACTCTTCTGCCAGAGCCTCTGTATGTTAGTCAATTCCATCTCTCTCATCTATTTCAAATGTTTTCCCTAGGTTTATCATACAAAGAACAATTTAGAAATCTTTGTTTTCTGAGAAACAGAAAGGTAAATAAATCCTCACCTTTTACTTTAAATTTAATTGGGAGAAGTGGTGAGGCAGGTAGTTCTGCCTTGTCCCCTAAAGTAGACTTCTCTAACGCTTTGGGTTAATCATTTCCAAGATGCTTTACCCACTTGAGGATGTTTGAAGTGCAGCATTAGCTTAATTACTTATGCCATCATTAAATAATAAGCTTTAAAATATTGGATATTTTAGAAAAATTATTGAAACAAGGGGCATAATCAAAATGAATGATATTTAACCTTTGAAAGACTTAATTTTCAACATGCCATTGTGACTTGCCTGACTTTTGGATGCCAAAAGAAAGCCTTCATGCATTGATATCTACCTACAAATGGCTACTGATAGTCCTTCACTCAAAACACCTAGAATGCACACTAATCGTCATTGACATCCGTGTGGCGCCTATCTAGGATGCTGTGCTCTTTCAGTGAACTGAGTCTTTCTATTCTGCTTTTATTTGCTGATAGTGGAAAATATGTCTACAGTTAATTCACATAATGAATGGGGTGGGAAATTAATTCTATGGGGACTAAGATTGTTTGGTTTTCTATGAGACATACTCGACATTTACGGCTTTCTCCCTTTTGTGCTATTGCAGTACACTGTGAAAAGATTGTGCCATAAATCCGGAAGCATGTTTTGCAAAGTTCATATCTGCATTTTCTACCTTTAATATTAATAGGAGTGCATCTTTAAAGTGAGTAAATTGAGAAAGTGGCTGAAACTATAGTTTATAAAAGAAGATTAGTGGGTTTAATATGCACTGGAGAGTAAAAGAAAAATCTTATTACTGTATGGAGAAATTACCTCATAAAGAAGCTAATACAGCAGGCTAGGGAGTAATTTTTAACAAGGTTTTTATGATGCACAAGTGTAGGCAAGTTAATGAACTTATCTTTCTAGTTATTTTCAGATTGTAACGATGCTTTTCTTTTCGAGTTCTTGTGCTTTAAAAAGTAAAATACATTTAATCACCTACAATAAAACTAATTCATTGCTTTAATAAATCAAGTACAATCATATACTGTACACTTAAGTGCTGCTGCAGTAATGCTGGAAACCAGATCAGGTGCTAATATTTAGCGTGGGTTAGAGCAAAAGGTAACCATGGAGCTTATTTATTATTTAAATGAAAATGTCTCATTTTGACAGTGCACAGTCATTTTGGGAAGATTTGACTCTCTTTCCAGCTATTGGATGTCTGAAGTGGATACAAAAGAATGAAAAATACTTTTTAAAATAATCATACATATTTTTGTAGCGTAACCATGTAGTCCTTGAAACTTGCATAAAAATTGAGAATTGTGCATTCTGCAAAATAAAATAAAATGAAATGTTGAAATCTAGTAAATCCAGGAGGCACATGGGCCAGCACTTTCATTGGATCAGGTAGCAGTTGGTTAGGTAGAGTACATCAATAATCTTCAAACATATACAAAAGACAAATGGACAAATCCTCGTATTGATCATTAAGATGATTTCTATACTAAAATGTAATAAATTTGCTTAAACAAGGTAAAGGAAAAGGCAGTGCATGGAGAAATAATATAAAAACAAGTACTCGGTGTTATCTAATTTAAGTCAAATATAACAAGTTCACATCTTTTCTCCTCTAAGTTTGATATGTACACATACACATGCACGCACAAACAAAGACTAGTTTTATTTATTTTTACTAAAAATTGACATGCCAAGGAAACTAATTTACGTTAGAACACGTGATTAAAATTCTACACATTTGCCAACTTAGAACCAGTACTAGAATTTGGTAGGTAGGTGCTTACTGTGTTCAGCTTTTATCAACTGGTTAGCACAGAGATTTCTGGTAACAGGGAACTTTGGACCTGTAGACAAGCCCTGGCTGCCAGGACTTCCTATTCTAACATCTGTACTATCTCTCTGTTGGGTGTTTCTTATCTTTCTTTATTCTCTATGTCAATACTTTTCTAACTTATTCTATTCCACTTCCGACATCCAATAGTCTGCTAAATCAAGTAAGATGTAAGTGATTTATGCTCAAGTGCTAACCAGGTAATAGATTAACTTTTACAGATGGATAAAATATCTATTTCTGCACTCTTTCATTGTTTTCATTTTTAAATAT
>NW_004524604.1:12275755-12280494 GCF_000260255.1 Octodon degus | reverse complement strand
GGATTGTAGGTGAGTACCACTATGCCCAATCTTAATTGCCATCTCAGCATGCCCCGAGGGCAGGGCCAAAACAGCATACCTGGGATTAGACCCCTGCCACTGTGCTCTGCCTAAGCAAGAAGTTTAGTCTGCTGAGTTATCAGGCTGGCCCTAGTTATTATATTTTAGATATACATAGTATTACATTCATCGTAGAGAATTTGTACCCATATATGATATAACTTAATTCTTTTTGTTCTTTCTCTCCTCTCTCTTCAACCACTCTTCTATTCCTTATTTACAAAAGCTTTGCTCTTAATTTTTAAAACTTGTCTTGTTTTTCTTTTCCCTTCCTTCCTATCTCCCTCCCCACTCCAGTTCCCCTTACCATTGGGCATTTACTTCTTATTTCACGATATCTATTGCACATTTTGATCCCTATTTACACTTTCAATTTCACATACCAAAGAAAGAGTGCAATATTTATTTATTTTTTTCTTTTTTTTTCGCGGAACTGGGGATTGAACTCAGGCCCTTGGGCTTGCCAGGGAAACGCTTATTCCACTGAGCCATCTCCCCGGTGAGTGCAATATTTACATGTGTGTTCAATTTTTCTCACTGAAGAGTATGGTCTCAAGGTGCAATCATTTTCCTAGAAATGTTTTCAAGTTTGTCCTTCTTTCTGGCTAAGTAGTACTCCATTGTATAATAACACATTGTCTTTATCCATTCATCAGTTGACGGGCATTAGGGTTGTTTCCAAGATGTAGTTATTATAAACTGCACTGTTATCAACATGGCTATACATATATCTCCATGGTATGATGCTTTTAATTCCTTCAGGAAGATACCAACAAGGAAAATAGATGGTCAAATGGAATCTCTAGTTTTGGGTTTTTCTTAGGAATCTCCACATTGACTCCGACAATGGTTGTGCTAGTCCAAAGTCTCATCAACAGTGAAGAAGGATTCACTTTTCCCCCACAGGCACACCAGTATTTGTTATTGGTTGGTTTCTTAAAAATACTCATTCTTTCTGGAGTCAGATGAGATCTCAGTATTGTGTTAATTTGCATCTTTTAAAGGACCCAGTGATTTTTTCATATATTTGTTTGCTATTTCTAAATCTTTATCGGAAAAGTATATATTGAATTCAGACGCCTATTTTTAAGTTTTAAATTTAGGATCTTAATTTTTTTAATCATTTTAATACTGCAGAAATTAGTCTTTTATCTGAGAAATAGATAGCACACATATTTTCCCACTCTATGGGTTGTCTGCACTCTATTGGTGTTTCTTTTGCTGTGCAAAAGATTTTTTTCAATGAGAAGAGATCCCAACTGCTGATTCTTTGTAATATTTCCTGTGCACTCTTATGTGGTACTGATTTTAGTAAATTTAGCATTGGAGGAGGCTGCTGAATAAGATAACCATATTTTCACTGGAATTTTCTAGAATGTCTTTAAGTTATTTCACAGAAGTAGCAGACTACTCTAAATTTGTACGGTTGGCATTTTCTAGTAATTGAAGTTAAAGAATTACAAAATATGTTCATGTTTGAAAACTCAGTCACACTGAGTAATTTATAACACTGCATATAATTGAAAATTGTTTATATATTTCATGTGCTTAAGTCTGAAATAAAGAGACAGAGCAAAAATAAAAATATTGCACCTAAAAATTCACTGCATGACTTTCACCTAGAGATCATTTTCTGAATGCCAGAAATTAGCATTCAAAAATAATATCCAAACACCACTAACTCTACCACACCAATATTCTAAAGTAATAAACTGGTACAATGGTAAAATTTGTTGATTCTAAACTATTTTTGATTTAATGAGATAAAAAGTAAACATACTGAGGAGTGCTACTCTTAAGTACTTCTTGGTTGTTGGAAAGAACTGGATGGATCATATCTACGTTCTTTCATAGTCACAAGTCAGGAGAGTGTCACAGTCCAGATGGCAGGAGGCAGCGTGGAAAGCTCCATTTTGCTCTGGAGTTCTATGATCAACCTCTAAGCTCTTCCCACATAATGCCTCTATGAGCTAAATTATCTACTTTGTTTCTTTGTCCCTCTGAAGAATGTATTCTCACATAATATTCAGGAGCACTCTCATTGTCAATACTTTAGTCCTCTAAAGGAATTAATACCTTTTGAATGATATATTTATTGTTGCTGTTGTTTGTTTGACTAAGTTTAGGAAAGTCCATCACTAGAGATAGTAAGTACAATTGGGACAATGGGAAGAAAGCAGAGCAGGTAGTGAAGAAGGCTGAGTTCTCCAGACTGAGCACAGGTACAAGGAAAGTAGAGTTTGGTGATGTGAGCTGGGTCAGGCTGAGACTTGAGCAGAGTGGAGAAAGGTAGAAGGTAGCCGGATTGATATAGACAGGCTGCAGGCATGCCAAGGAGGCCATGTTGTCCAAATCTTTCCAGAATCAGAGATCACTGTTTGTCAAGTGACCAAAAAGCCTGGTATAATGAAGGGACTAACTCAGTAAAAGAATTAATTCGTATCTAAAACATTAAATGTCATTGTAATTTTCTTAATAAAAAATTAATCCTCTAACTTGACATGTTTACTTTTTAAAATTTTTGCTTTGCTTTCTTTGCCCTCACTTCCACCTCTCTTCCTCTTATGACCAGCCTCAAAGTTATGACTGTGGTAAATCCTAGAAAGAGAATTGTTGAATCAGTGTATTGAAATGTCAAAGGCTTAAAAAATCTGTTTTTAATGTCCTTAGCAAGAAAACTTACCATCTTGCTGTTTCTTTATCCATTTATTAAAGTAGATGCTACCATCTAACAGTATATTTTGTAATTTGATGAATAAAAACTTTATGTCAAGATTAGTAGTCTTTGAAACTCAGTATCTCCCCACAAATGGCCCAGAACTTCCTGTAGTTTGTTTAAGAGGGGCACTGATATTTTTTTGAGAAATAATTTTATTTATATTCTCTTTGAATTATTTCTTAATATCAAAAATAGTTTAGCAAGACCTCTTATCATTTAATTTAAGAAAATTAAGTTCATAATTTTAATTTGGGTTGGGGAAGATAACTCAGTAGAATAAGCACTTACCTGGCAAGCGCCAGGTCCTGAGTTTAATCCCTGGTACCACACATACAAAAAATTAATATATTTATTCTATATTTAAAAATATCCTAATCAAAAAATATAAAAATCTCCTAATCTTTGGTTATATTCTTCTAAATTAACAAGAAAAGTTAACAAATGATGGTATATATAAAAAATTGAAAGCTAAGTTGTTTTTAGTTGAAAAATATATGTGATTACTTTATTTGTGACATTGTAAAATATAATAATAATAATAATAATAATAATAACAATAATCAACTAACTCAGTATCACCCAGTCTTTGGAAATGTGACTTTATCGAACTCCACATTTTTATTCTGTAGTCACGCTTAACAAATGTGTCCCCATGTTCCATGCTTCTCCAACACTGAAACCCTTCTTGAGGCATTATCTGTCCAGAAACTCTGTTTGGAGTCTGCTGAACATATTGGCTCATGGATCTGTGTTTATATTACCATATTTTTGTTAAGGTTTCCCACATGCCATTGTCCCATGTTATGAAATAGTTTCCTTTATCTGTTCTATTTGTCTCTATTTCCTACTGCTAGGAACATGACCACCATTTTTCATGGCATCTGTCTCTGAGAATGTTTAATATATAGGTTTTTTAACTCAAATTTTTATTTCTCAGATAAATAATAGTGCTTCTAATGCAGTTTGGGATCACAGAGGAATAATCCTCCCTACAATGTATGTTATAAATAATTTCATTTTAAAAATAGGATTTAAAAACAGAGATTCAATTGAAAGGAAAATAGCTTATTTAAAATCTGTTACTCATACAGACATTAAGCAAGATCACACATGTTCATTGTTACTAGCTGTTAGTTGTTTGGAAAGCCTTTTACATGGATAATCAACCATGTAAGAATTACAAAGTACTTTACAAATCCACTTATTAAAGCAGATTTGCTCAGAGTATCTCTGGACAGAAGGCAAATGAAAAGAGGATGTATTCATACACAAAATTAAAGACCCTGAGCCCTTGACTGTAGTACAGACAAGAGCACACCTTCATCTGATAAATGAATGAATTATGCAAATCTGAATGCTCTCTTAGTTTATTATTTGGCCCACAATATAACCACACACTCTTAAGATTTGTAGGGGCTATGTACTCACTCTTCATCCCCTTTCTGAAATCCCTGGTATCTGAGATTTATTTATTTATTTATTTATTTATTTATTTATTTATAATTAGGACTGAGAATCCCCCAGCCAGAGCTGTCAACTTCCACTGAAGCAGTTTCCCAAACAGCTTTCAAAACTGCTGAGAAATCTGTCAGTGGAGATACAGCTGTGGTGATTCAATGCTCAGGGCTGCCCACATGAATGTGTTTGCTTTCCTGGGCTGGGCTTTAATGCCCAAGGGACACTTGTGTTCCTTCCACACCTTATGGGCTACTGTATGATACAGAAAGCATTCAGTGTGAGGAATTAGACAGGGCCCTGGGTAGTTGGGTTACTGCCTGAAGTAATGGCAACTCACTTTTTCCTTTTTTCTTTAATGACAGCTAGACAGACAAGAATCTTTATATTTACTTATTTATAAACAAGTATTTGTAGGTTGTTATGGGGAGAATATTAGACAATACATATAAAAATATTTCTGAAGTTTATAAATTCTTCAATATTTTGCTTTTCTCTATTTTTA
>NW_004524604.1:12264949-12274994 GCF_000260255.1 Octodon degus | reverse complement strand
TGTGAATCTTAATTATACTATCAAAACAGCACAATAGAATCATATTTGTCTGTGACATCAGTGCTTGTCCAATCTTCCCTCTCCAGGGTTACTTAGTAAAGAGCTCCAACAAGGAATTTAAGAATTTGGAACTAAACTGGGGAGATATCTTGGTGGTCTAAGCACCTATCTGGCAAGCACAAGGACCCAAGATCCCTGATACCACATGCCATTCCAGCCCTGGAAACTAGTGCACCCCTGTAATCCCAGAGCTGGGGAGGCTGAGGCAGGAGGATCACTAAGAGTCTGAGCTGCATAGCAAGACCCTGCACAAAAGAAAGAAAGAAAGAAAGAAAGAAAGAAAGAAAGAAAGAAAGAAAGAAAGAACTTTAAAAATAAGATTTTAGGAATCCAAGGATGAGTATCAACCATGTCTCTTTGTGTGAGTCCCAGTCCTTTGACAAGCAAATTTACAAGACCATGAAACATCTAAAACTTAGGGGTTATTTTGATTTTGGTTACTATCTGTACTAAAACTTACATTCCAGCACTATTTATAGCTAGTGTATTCATTAGCTGATGCCTGGCCATTTCCCGGCCATCATAGCAATAGTCATGTTTTTCAGCTATCCATATGGTGGTTGATTTTCATGCCCTGTATTCTTTATGCTTTTGACATTTCTGAAATCATACTTCCATCCCATCTTCAAATGACATCTTTTTATTAGTCAAAGTATAAACACTTACAGGCATTCATTGGCTTATCTGAATTTCCTGACAGAAATTAGAGGAAGATAGATGCTCCAGGAAAGGATGACTAAGAGGAGGAAGAAACTATCAACTTCTTTCCAAATGATAAACCTATTTAATTGGTTACATTTATAAAGTTGTGTTAAATTAACGTTAGGTAACCAGGTCATGAGGTTACTAGAGATCACTACAAGTGGGGGAAGAGATTTGAGTCTTCTGAAGTGAGCAGTAATTCCATCCTGCCTTCTTATAGACAAGACTGCCTGAATCATGGCAGGTTTTCTCAACATAAAGCATCAAGTCAAGAAGAGCTTGGAGTGAAGTATTTCAGGTTCAGAAAGAATATCATTTCCAACTCAGAATGATATACCCCGCAAAATGGTCTTTCAAAATTAATGGACAAATAAGATAATTCCATGAGAAAGAACAACTAAAGAAATTCATGACCACCAAACCAACCCTATAAAAATCCCTAAAACATGTTATGAAAAGAGATAAAAATGACCACAATTTCAAGAACAATAGAAAGGTGTCACCAAGCAGGAAAACAGTTAAACACGGGGAAAATCTAGGGAACCAACAGCAGGATAAGAACACAACAAAGTTAATCATTACATAACAGCTATAAACATTAATATAAATGGCCTCTCAAATCACCAATCCAAAACATAAAAGGAGGCCGGGGATAAAGTTCAGTGGCATAAATGCCTTCCTGGCAAGCACAAGGTCCTGAGTTCAATCCCTGATACAAAAAAAAAAAAAAAAGAAAGAAAGAAAAGAAAAGGCTTCAAATCACCAATCAATATTGGAGCTGGGGAGATAGCTCAGGAGTCTAAGAGCCTGCCTGGCAAGTGCTAGGACCCTGGTTCAATCCTGGGTAACACATGCCATGCTGGTCCCATGCTGAGCCAGCCACCAAAACTGGGTGTGGTGGTTCATGCTTGCAATCCTAGTCCTGGAAAGGCTGTAACAGGAGGAACATTATGAGTCTGAGATTCATAGCCAGGTGCTGTACTAAATAAATAAATAAGATTTTTTAAAAAATCAAACAATATACTGTATTCAAGGAACATATTTAACTCCAAAGAAAATTGATAGACTTAAAGTCAAGGGATAGAAAATAATACTATATATGAGAAGAACCCAGAAAAAAAAAAAAACAGGGATTTTTAATTCTGTTTGCAAAAATGGGAACTTAAAACTAAGAATGATCAAAAGAGATGAACAAAGTCACTGCATACCTGTTAGGTAAAAACTGCAAGAGGAAGAGACAATAGTCACAAATATATATGTACCAAACATGGGAGCAAGAATCAAATAAGCAATAACACAGTTGTAACAACACAGTCATAAGTGTAACTTTATCACTCCATTGTCACAGATAGATCAACTACACAAAAAATTAGCACAGAAATAAAACTGTTACAAATTTGTGAAAAATGACTTAATAGATATTTACAGAGTGTTCCATCCAACAACATCAGAGTACATATTATCTGTTTCAAATAATATGTTCTTTAAAACAGATCATGTATTAGAACATAGAACATAATTAAGTAAATGCAAAAGAATTTAATTCATCCCATGCATAATATCTGACCATAGTGCAAAGAAATTGCAAATTATTGACAAAAGATATAAGAATTACATTAAACACATGGAAATTAAAAAAACACCCTCCTAAACTTCCACTGCATCACAGATGAAATTAAAGAAAAATTAAATAATATTTATAATTAAACAAAAATGCAAATAAAATTATATCAGAACACGTGGGATGCAATGAAAACAGTCTTTAGAGGGAAATTTATAGCAGCGAATACCCATATCAGGAAAGAAGAAAGGCCAGGGAGATAGCTCACCCACTTAAATATCTACCTGGAAAGCACAAGGTCTTAAGTTCCACCCCTGGGACCAAACAAACTGCCTCCCCCCAAATGAAAAAAACAAACAACAGAATGAGAAGAATTAAGCACACTAATGCTCCTTCTCAAGTTTCTAGACAAGGAAGAGTAAGTCAAGCCCAAACACCAAAGAGGGAAGGAAATTACAAGGATTACAGAAGAAGTTATGACCATTGAGACTAAGAAAACAATACAAAGAATTAATGAATCAAAGAGTTGGTTCTTTGAAAGAATAAGTAAAATTGATAACCCCCTACCCGATCTTATAAAAAAATAGAAAAAAACCCACAAATTCATGTAATAAGCAATGTAATGAGTAAAATTGCTAGAGATCCTATGGAAATTGAGATGATCATCAATACCTACTTCAAAAATGTTTACTCTGAATGGATGGAAAATGGAAAAGAAATGGGACAAATTTCTAAAAATATATCAATTATAAAAGCTGAATCAAGAGATATGAAAAATTCTGAATAATTCAATATCAGTCAGTGAAAGTGAAATTGTAATTAAAAACTTGCCAACAGAGAAATGATTCATAGCTGAATTCTACAAGAAATTTGGAGAAGACTTAATTACAATATTCCCCAAAGTGTTTAATGAAATTGAAAGGAAGACATTCTCCCTAAATTATTCCTGGAAGAAAGAATTACCCTGATACTAAAACCAGAGAAAGACGTACCCAAAAAAGAAAACTACAGGCCAAACTCTTTAGTGAACACAGAATGCAGCAAATCATCAAGAAGAACATACACCATAACTATGAAGAATTCATCTGAGGAATTCAGAGATGGTTCATTGTACAAAATGATGAATATAATACATCATATAAGCAGAACAAAAGACAAAATTCACATTATAATCTCTCTCTCTCTCTCTCTCTCTCTCTCTCTCTCTCTCTCTCTCTCTCTCTTCAGAACCAGCGATTGAACTCAGGCCCTTGAGCTTGTCAAAGAAGCACTTATTCCACTAAGCCATCTCCTTGGCCCCACATTATAATCTCAAGAGATGCAGAGAAGGCTTTTGACAAAGTCCAACACTCATTACTGATAAAATCCCTACAGATAATCAGAATAGATGGTCTTTACCTCAACCTGATAAAAGCCATACATGACAAAACAACAGCCAATATCATAATGAACAGACAAAAAATGAAAACTTCACTCCAAAACAGGAACATGGCAAAGATATACATGCTACTCATTACTATTCAATATTGTTCTTAAAACATTATCCATACTAATTAGACATAAGTGTGAGATGAAAGAAGTAAAAATAAGAAAGGAAAAGTGAAAGTATTCATTGTGTGCAGATGACATGATACTATACGTTACATAACCCAAAAATTCCACCAAAAGACTTCAATATTTAATAAACAAACTCAGTAGTGTAGCTGGATATGAAATCAACACTCAGAAAAAAGAACATTCCTGTTCATGAATAACAAACTCACTGAGAGAACATTTCCTATTTGTGCGATCATGTTTGATGAAGAATGGAAACCCTTTGGATTTGTGATTGGACAGTTGAGTCCACTTAGTGGTTGAGGATGAAAAGGGAACACCAACAAGGTCTCTCTGTCCAGATCCTTCCTGTCCTTCCAGTGTAGCATTTCCAAGTATGCAGCAGGAACACTGGGGATTGAAAAAATTTCCAGGAGAAAGCAAGTAGAGAGCTAGTGACTTTATTAGTATTTACTAGAACCTGCCCCATCCCCAAGCCCAGAGAGTGAGTGAGAACTTCTGCGATGCTCTCAGGATCCCCACATCCAGGAAAACCCAGGCCCTGCGAAATTGTGGGAGTGTGTCTGGCCTCCCTGCATCCACAGGACCTCTCCTGACCCAACTTCAGTAACACCACATGAGACCCTCTACCACACCCTATGGACCACTCCACCCCTAAAGAGTCCCCATCCCCAAGCCCACTAAGTGAGTGAGAACTTCTATGATACTCTTGGGACCTCCAAATCGAGCCAAGCCCAGCTCCGGCTATTGTGTGGGAGAGCTTCTGTGCTCCACTGTGCCCCCTGGGCCAGGGGAAAAAAGATGGGGAACACAGGTTCACTGTTGTTCCAGAGGGGCACAAAAGGTTGACTTCCAAGAGACACAGCATGAAGGAGCTGAACAGAACTGTGAGACTCAGGCCAGGCATACCTCGATAAACTCAAACTTAATAGATCTGCACCCAAATTTTGGTAGGTGCTAAGGTTAAAACTGTACCAAAGGTCAGAGGTCAGTGCTATATGAAATGACAAACACAAGAAGCAAAGTGCAACCTCATGCCTTGATCCCAACAAGAACAAGTGCAGAGGACAACAGCTCAGCTGAAATGTATGAATTAACAGCTCTGGAAGGAAAGGAACAACAACAGAAAGGTATAGAGGAACTCAGAGCAGAAATAATTTCTGAAATAAAAAAAAACCCCTCTGAATTCATAGCAATTGAAGAAAAGAATCAAAATCAGAAACACATGGAGGAAAACCAATCTGAAAAACACTATAGTAAAAGAATTAATAAATGCTTCTAAAAAAGACATTGATAAAAAATAGAGGACATCAGAAATACAAAGGATTCCTTGAATGAGCAATATAGGAAAGAAATAGATTGCATGAAGCAGAGTCAAAGAGATATAGAGGAACTTAAGATCTCAATCACAAGCCTGCAAAAGTATTTGAGTCAAAGTGAAGACAGAGTTTCAGATCTTGAAGATGCTGGTGCAGCTAGTAAAAGGTATGAAAGAATCTCTTAAAAACAAATAGGATGCAGAAAAAAATAATCCATCACCTGCAAGATGATGCAAAGATGAACAATGTGAGACTGATAGGCATCAATGAGAAAGATGGAGTCAAAACAAATGATGTTAAAAATATGTGGGCAGAAGTAATAGCAGAAAACTTCCCAAATATGAGGAAACAATCTGACATTCAGGTAACCGAAGCATACAGAATGCCAAGTAACCTCAACCCAATGAAAAACACACTGAGACATATAATAGTCAAGATCCCAGAAATTCAGCCCAAGATAAAAAACAATTCCCACTAGTGGGATAGCAGGCTTGAATGGAATTTCCAGTCCTAGATTCTTCAGGAGTCTCCACATTGATTTGCATAATGGTTGCACCAGTCTACATTCCCTCCAGCAGTGGAGAAAGGTTCCCTTTTCCGAATAGCTTTTCCAACATTTATTGTTGGTTCTTCCTATCCAGGTGCATTTAATATCTTTCCATTTTCTGAAATCTTTTACAATCTCTTTTTTTCAGAGTATTTTAATTTTCCTTGAAAATATTTTTGACTTCTTTTGTTAGATTAATTCGAAGGTATTTCATTTTCCTTGGTACTGTTGTAAAAGGTATTGTTTCTATAATTTCATTCTCAGTGTGTTTGTTATGTGTGTAGATAAATGCTATTGACTTTTGGGTATTGACTTCGTAACCTGCTGTGCTACTGAATTTCGGTAGTAATTCTTTTAGCTTCTTTGTGGAGTTTTTTGGGTCCTCCAAGTAAAGTATCATGTCGTCTGCAAATAAAGGTAATTTAACTTCTTCTTTACCTATTCTTTTTCCTTTTATTTCTTTCTCTTGACTGATGGGAATAGCTAATGATTCCAGAACTATATTGAATAGGAGTGATGAGAGAGTGAGTCCTTGTTTTGTACCAGAACTAAGAGTAAAAGATTTCAGGTTTTCCCCATTTAGAATTATGTGAGCCATTGTTTTTTCAAAAATGGCTTTTACCAGATAGAAGTAGAGGCCATCTATTCCAATTTTCGGTAGGACGTTGAACATGACTGAGTGTTGGACTTTGTCAAAAGCCTTTTCTGCATCAATGGAGATGATCATGTGGTTTTTAGTTTTCGTTATATTAATATAGTATACTACATTTATATACTTTTGAATATCGAACCATACTTGCATCCCTGGGATGAATCTAACCTGGGCATGGTGTATGATCTTCTTGATGATTTTCTGTATTCTATTTCTCAGGATTTTATTGAGGATTTTGGCATCTATTTTCATGAGGGAGATTGGCCTGTAGTTCTCTTTCTTAGTTGTGCCTTTCCCTCATTTTGGTATCAGTATAATACTTGCCTCCTGGAATGATTTTGGGAGGATTGCTTCCTTTTTAATTTCATTGAAGAGTTTGTGGAGTATAGGGACTACATCTTCTGTAAATTTCTTGTAGCATTCAGCTGTGAATCCATCCAGACCTGGACTTTTCTTTGTCTGTAGGTTTTTTATTACATCTCTTACTTCACTGGCTGTTATTGGGCTATTGAGAGTGGTTATATCTTGTCTATTTAGTTGTTGTAATTTGTACGTTTCTAGGAATCTGTCAATTTCTCCGGGGTTTTCTACTCTTTAAGAGTAAAGATTCTTAAAGTAGCTATTGATAATCTTCTGAATTTGCACTGGGTCTGTGTTAATTGCCCCCTTTTCATTCCTTATTGCTTGTATTTGAATTTTTTCTTTCCTCTTTTGGATGACGTTGGCTAGGGGCATATTGATTTTATTTAATCTTTCAAAGAACCAGCCATTTGCTTTTTTAATTCTTTGAATTGTTTTCTTTGCCTAAATTGAATTAATTTCTGCTCTAATCTTTATGATTTCTTCCCACCTTTGGGCTCTGTGTTTGGTTTGCTCTTCCTTTTCTAGTTGTTGAAGGTGAAGCATTAGGGTGTTTATTTGTTTCCTTTCTGTTTTCCTAATGTGTGAGTTCACAGCTATGAATTTCCCTCTGAGAACTGCTTTCTTCGTATCCCATATATTCCAATATCATTGATTTTTAAATATTGTTCAATTTCTTGTTTAATTTCATCTGTGACCCATGGGTTACTAAGTAGTGTGTCATTTAATCGCCATGTATTTAGGTCTTTTTTTCTTGTTTCTTTTGTTATTTATGTCCAGTTTCATTGCACTGTGGTCAGATAATATACATGGGGTTATTTATGTTTTCTTGCACAGACTTAAACATGAACTATGGAGCATTATTTTGGTCTATTTTAGAACATGACCTTTGTGCAGCTGAGAAAAATTGTATTGAGTTGTGTTTGGGTGGAACTCTCTGTATATATGCACCAAATCCATTTGTTTCATCTCTGGTTCAGTTCTGTTATTTCTTTACTGATATCTTGTCTGGTTGACCTATCTTTTTGGGATAAGGGGATGTTAAGGTCTTCTGTTAAAATTGTGGTATTGGATATTAGATATCTTATGTCCATTAAGATTTGCTTCACATAGTTGAGTGTTCCTATGTTCAGTGCATACATATTTATGAGTGTTACCTCTTCTTCTTGAATTTTTCCCCTAACCAGTGTATAGTGGCCTTCTTTATTTCACTTGATCATTCTTGGTTTGAAGTTGAGATTGTCTGAGGATAGGATTGCTACCTCTGCTTTTTTAATGAGGTGCTGGGGCAGTAATATTCTTTTCCATTTTTTGACTTTCAGCCTAGGAATGTATTTATGAGTTAAATGTTTTTCTTGCATACAGCATATATTTGGATTTTGTTTCCTAATCCACTGTGCCAGTCTATTTCTCTTGGTGAATTGAGTCCATTTATATTGATGGTTATAATTGAGATGTATTGATTTTTTTTTTCACAGCTTTTAACAATTTTTATTACATCAGGTCAAGGAAACAAATGGAATATACCAAAATGGCCCTGCCTCTTTTGGCTTACATTCTAAACACATCCATTCTCATATCCAATAGACTGAAATCCACTCAAGAAGATTGCACCTTTCATCAGATTCTACCATTAAAATCCTAAATGGTCAAGTATCACTGTGCACAAGATTTTTGGGAATCACAAGCTCTTTACAATGCAGAGCTTACAAATAACTGGATAACATAACTGGCATTTAGATGACACCCCCGCTTGGTGGGACAGACTGCATGAGGCAGTGTGGCTGTGTGGCGGGAGAGAAGTCCAGACCTGGAGCAAACCGCTGGCCCTGCCGGGGGTTACCAAGCCAGTGCTAATGAATACATGTTTCTCGGCTGTCTCAGGGCCTTTATTCCTAGCAACATTAAACCATGAAATAGCTGCAAGCAACCATGTCTAAACAAGGAACTCAATATTTGAATCTCTAGGAAGTGACCAATTTCCAAGAGGCATTTTTGGCACTCTAGAGTAGACTGGGATGAAAATTGTACCACAGGCTGGAGAAAAGCCCGATGTGCTTCACCAGATTGGGCTCTACCACGTAGGCCCGCTCTCCTTTGGCCCTCAAGAGTGAGTACAGTGCCATGTCCTTGCCAAATCCCTTGTGGCAGTACACCTGGGATAGGTAGGTGAGGGCTCGGCGGGCCGCGGGTGCTGGGAAGAGCATGGCCGGGGTGCAGCACTGGGAGGCAGGAACCACACTGTACAGGGAAGGACTCAGGCGCCGCAGTTCCAGGAAATAGTGCCGGCCCACCAGCTCCACTAGTCCCATGCTATACAGTGAGAAGAAGAGCAGGACAGACCAGCTGAAGCCTGGGCGGCTGGCAAACCGCATGTATAGCCAGGTTAGCATGGGCCCCAGCAACATGCCCACGCCGAGCCACTCCAGGATCCTCATAGGCTCTGGGTTGAGGTAGTTCTGGAGCCTCTCGGGGTGATACAGCTTGAGATACAGAGCATCTCTGAGGTGCGGCTCAGCAAGGCGAGCCCGCAGAAGGTGCTCCAAGACTGGGAATATCTGCTCTTCTGGAACAGCGTCATCTTCCACCATCAGGACATAGTCTGGATTGTAGGTTTGCAGTGATGACTCGAGGCAATACACATAGTCTTGCTTTTCTTTCTCAAATGAGTTGGTTGAAGGGTCATCGCCATAATCATCCTCAGTCCCCTCATAGCGGTTGGCCACAGGCACATACTTGGAGAGCAGCTTGGCATCGAAATGGCTCACACTGTGCTCCACGTTGCACAGGAAGAGCTGGTGTCCCTCACACTGGGGACCACACTGCTGCAGGAGCCGGTGGAACTGGGACACCACCTGTAGGACATAGTGGAAGCCAGGCTGCCGGTCCACAGTGATGATGGTGATCACCAGCCAGGGGCGTGGTGTGCCCTGCCAGACAATGGGCACTGAGCCATTGGCAGAAGGCAGCTCCTCAAAGTAGTGGAGAGCAGCCTCCCCTTCTTTCAGACTTTGCTGCAGGAACTCTTGGCTCATTTGGTTCAGATGCCAATTGCGTAGATAGAAGTAAGAGTGCAAAAGTCGGTGACAGGCCAGGGGAGCCAGTAGGCCGAATGTCACCACGGTCAGGATGAAGAGCTGGACAGCAGTGCTGCCCCAGGAGAGTCGTCGTATCCTCCGGAGGAGCATGGCAGCTGGAGAAGGGAATGTGTTCCTGAGGTCAACTCTTCATGTCTGATCCCTAGAACAAACCATCCTGGGTCTCAGGCCAGAATCACTGCAAGTCAAACC
>NW_004524604.1:12241507-12246594 GCF_000260255.1 Octodon degus | reverse complement strand
GGGTATACAGATGAATGTCCATTTTGAATCTGTGTATTCAAAGTGTTTAGGATAGATATATAGTTAAATTCTCTTAATGAATAGAGGGATTTGTTCTAATGGTGTTTGTAAATAGGATATCAAGTCCACATCTTGTACAGCAATTAACCACTAAGAAGAATGTATGCAGTGTGTTAGTTATTGAAACTGTCCTAGCTATTTGATTTGAAACTATCTCATTGCTATTTATTTATCAATAAAATTATGAAGAAAGAAAAATAGCAGAAATTAAAATATATTGAGGAGGTATTAGATGAATTCCTATAGCTTCAAAAGTTGCATATAATGTTAAAAGAAGACAAGCCAGAAGTAGTGATGCACCTATGTGATCTCAGTGACACAAGAAGTTGATGTAGGAAAATTGCAAATTTGATGCTAGCCTAGGCAGCTTAGTAATAGTCTCTCATAAAAATTAAAAATGTCTAAACTTGGAGCTCAGTGACAGAGCATTTGCTTAGCATGCACCTGGAGCTAGTTAAATCCTCAGCACTACAAAAAGAGAGGTGGAAAGGCAATATTTGAAAATTATAAACTGTTATGCTCTCTTTGTTTCCTTTAAATTCAAATCTGCACTCTAGTCAGCTATGCATCCCTATGCCGGGGAGCATGTCTGTGTAGAGATTAGGCACATTGCAGAAAATACTCAGAAAGAACAAATGTATAATGGGATTATGCATCAAGACAATAGCTCCAAAACCATGGTATTGCCTCAGAAAATAATTTTTACAAATCCATATCATCCTTATGTAATGTAACAAAAATTCAACATTAAGTTACTAGAAATTTTGGTACCAAGAATTTTCTCTTTACACTCCAGGCAGAGAAACCAGCTTATATCTGAGTAAACAGAACCATGGTTTAGGATATTGCAAGAAATTCTGTATGTATCTTTGAAGAAACAAAGGGGGAAAAGAGGATCAGGCAGTCATAAATCTGAGCTTTGGCTCAGAGGAAAAAAGCATACTAAACAAAACCGGACAATCCCAGTTGAAGAAAATACTTCAACTAAACTTATTTGAAGAAAATACTACCATTATATTTTCTTTTTGTCTCTAGGACTTTATATTAGATAGAAATGTTTATGTAGATTTTAATGCCTAGTACAGGTATATGATAGATGCTCACACCTGCTTAACTGAAGAATATTTAGATAATTTCTCTGCTAGAATTCTTCTATATTGCTCATAGTTTTCATCATGTCATGACAGAAAATGTATAATTAATCTTTTTGTTGTGTTGGTTTAGTAATATTTGCTCTTAGAATGAATAATCTATAGCATAAAAGATATTTATAGATCAACTCTAAAATGTGAACAAATTATCCCTTTTAAAATTAAGTATTCTATTGGCATTTTAAATAATTATCCGATAGGAGATGAAAATGTTTTTCTCATTAAATACATTATTGAAGAAAAAGCAAGTGGTGTGACACTTACTATTCTCAACTGATGCCAGCTGAAGCTCAGGTATCCATGTCTTTGACCAGAACTTGGAGCAGCATAGCTATGTGAAATTTCATGGCATTCAGTAAGCACTGCTACAGGTGTTGTATGAGTATTTAATGACAGCTGGTTTCCCAAATCACAGGAAGAGAAATGACCAAGTAGCATTTTAAAGCAATTCAGTGTGCCATGTATCATAAGAATAAATAAAATGCACAAAAATATGACTAAGGAGATTTTCAAGCTGTTCACTTAATTATAAAGCACAAGAGGAAATGGGAAGTATGATTGTGTTTTGCCTACATGTCTACTTTGATTCGTTCTGCCCCTTCCCTTTTCTTTCCTTTGCCTTGTTCAGATACACCAGGAGACCTTTGTCAAGTGACACAGGGAACTATATTACAAAGCAAAGTAAGATTAGAATGGAATGTGGTATTAAAGTTTTCTTTTTAGAATATATCAGATGTTCACATCCAGGTTTCCAAATCAATGATCAGTGTATGCAGTATTTCAATCAAAGAAGTGAAGAAATACATTAATAGGTGTCACAAAACACATTATTAGGACATCATTCAGGAGTTAACAGTCCTGTGAAATGGCAAAATTCAACTGTCAAAGATACACCTTGGAGAATTTAAGGGCCTATTTCTGAACAATTTTTAAAGTAAACTTGCACATTGTCTTTGTTACTGATTCCTTATTTCATAATATGTACTTTGTTATTGTATTTATGATAGGTCAAAGTATAATATTGAAACAAAACAAAAATTGGAGCAGGGTGTCAGTACTGAGGATTGAAACTAGTCTTGTGACTGAGCCATATCCCATTTATTTCATTTTTTTTTTTAAACTTCAGCCAAGATTCCTGCTAGGTTCCTAATTTTCCCAGGTTGGGGTCAAACTTGATTCTTGTGCCTCAGCCTCCCTAATCACAATGTGTCACCATGCCTCACTGAAAATTAGAGATGGTTTTACATTTAAATTCAAAGTTTTTTTGACTGTCTGAAAGGAAGCAATGACATCGGGAATGAATAGAATATATTTAAACAAAAGATGTCATCCAAGAGGACTTCCAAGATGGTGGAGTTGTAAGCAGCACACAAAGAGCTCCTCAAAGAGCTGCCATACAAACACTGGAATATAGTAAGTAGTGTGAGGAAGACAAAAAGGTGGTAAATGTGCTTCTTGGATTTGGGAAGGATATGAGGTGAGTAGTGAAGTCAGCAGAGAGAGAAGAAAGAGAAACTTCAACAAAGAAGAAAAAGGGAGCTAGCAGAGCCTTCTCCCTGAGGTGAGACTCACTGTGAGGAGCAGTTCAAACCTGCAGACACAGGTGACTGCTAGAGATCACAGAGGCCTCTAGAGATAGACACAGGGAAGCAATGGATGTGAAGGATGACACTCACTGGACATGAGTGTTGAGGGCTCAGTCATTCCACTGGAGACAGCTCAGAACTCAAAGTGGCTGATGGCTCCATCTAGTGGCTCCCAACTGTGTTCAAGCCTACTTCAGATGTACTGACTGCTGAAGGCTGAATGGGTCTGATCTGCGCTCCAATAGCCAGAACACAGACTGCGCTTCAGGGGAAATCAAGGTGCAAGTTTGCTGAGATTATCCACTGTCCCACCATAAAGCTACTGCTGGATTGCTAGGATAAATCAAGATAGATGTGGACTTTGTCTCAACATGTTGTCTACCAATGACAACAGAGACAAAGCTAGGAGTGGGCTTCTTTTCTCTCTCCTTCTTTTGTTTTCTTTTGGTTGTTGTTTTTGTGGTGGTGGTGATGGTCTTCTTTTTTTCCTTCATTGCTTAATAATTTTATCTGAATGTGATTGTGGTTTCCAGATTCTTTGTGGTTGTTCTCCTCTGTTCTTCCTTCTATCACTTCCTTTTTCCTTTCCCTACTGTCTTCTACACCAGCTTCCCAAAGTTATCATGATCCACCTTTGTCCTTCAGCATTCTAATCACTTCCTCTTCTTCTACATCTCTATTTTCTCCATAGTTTCTTTTAAAATTTTAAATCTTAAGGGAAAAATTGACATTTTAAGGATATATATATATATATAACTTTCTGGTTTGTTTTTGATTTTATTATATTAATAAACAGTTAATATGGTTAAGTTAATAAATTTAGTTAATATAGTTAAACCTGGAAAATTAATGGTTACCTCAGTTTGTAATTTTCTAGGCTGTGTTTGATGCTATTGTTATTGCTGATGGTACCACTTTAGCCAAAAGTGACATAATTGTTCTAAAAACCTATTATTCCTGCTATTCCAAGATTGGAGTCAGTATCATAGAAAGTAGTGTGGCACAGTGTCAAAGAACCATGGGCTGGGCAAGGAGGGAAACACTTCTAATTCCAAAATAATTGAAGAGGTAGTTTTTTGCAACAGACTCAAAACCCAAAAGCCACTAACACCTGCAAGACACCTTGGTGAAGTGGTCATTTTCTAAGGGTTCTAAATACTAAAATAAAGGAATGAATAGAATATATTTAAACAAAAGATATCATTATAGACAATTTACAAGCATCAATCCAGGAATTAAACTAGAAAAAAAAAAAAAGAACTTAAGTAAGATGCAATCCCACAATGCAGTACACCAAACTAGACCCAGGGAACAGTGAAGTGGGACAATCTGAAAGCCACCCACCTGGCCTTTCCAAAGTGGTAACAACACAGCAGTTGGATGAAGCTCTAGAAAAATCTCAAATCAGAAATACTTTCTCAGAAGCTTCAGAGATGGTGTTGATGATGAAAACCATACTTAGACACTCTAAAGTAGATATAGACAAAAATTAGAGGAGCATAAGAAAATATTCTAAGCCATGAATGCTTAGCATAGGAAAGAAATAAATCCTTAAGACAATTAAAACAGATATATAGGGGAACAAAAATTTCATTGAAAGTATTCACCGCAGAATGAACCACTGTGAGGACAGAAACTCAGAGATGAAAGGCAGGCTTATGGTTAGGCAGCATGACAAGAAGCTACCACTAGACATTGCAAATAAGAATAACATACTATTGATTGGAGTCAATGAAAATTCAGGAGGTACCACCAGAGATATATATTTTAAAAAATCATTCAGGGAAATTATGGCAAGAAACTGCTTTGGTAGGGAAACAGTATTTGATGTACAGCTAAGTGAGGTTTATAGAACTCCAATTAGCCATGACAGAAAGAGAGAGAGAGAGAGAGAGAGAGAGAGAGAGAGAGAGAGAGAGAGAGACCTATAGTCAGGCATGTCATAAACAATATTCTGGAAATTCAAAACAAGAAGAGAATCATAAAAATCTGTTAGGAAAAAGAAACAAATCACCTGCAAATGAAAACCCATCAGACTCACAAATGATTTTAGCACAAACCCTCAAGGCAAAGAGAGTTTAGAGTTGTCTTAGTTACTCTTCTCTCGTTGCTGGGACAAATACCCAACACTCAAAATGAAGGAAGGAAAGGTTTATTTAGCTCACAGTTACTGGAGGTCTCAGTCCATACTCAGCTGGGTCCAATGCAGAGCAGCACAGAGCAAAAGCAGCCTTTCATGGCAGAGGCAAAGAGCAAGAGTGCAAGGGAGAAGTAGCAGCAGCTCAAGCAG
>NW_004524604.1:12233418-12239447 GCF_000260255.1 Octodon degus | reverse complement strand
TAGAAGTCCTCACCCCATGACTGCATGAGGCTTTGGGGGGACAACTAGACACAAACCATAACAAGAGTGAAGTAATTTGAGTGAAGTAATGCAAACTCTAAAGGAAAACAACTTCCAAGCCAGATTAATATACCCTGAAAACTATCTTTCAAAACTGATAGAGAAATAAGATACTTCCATGACAAAGAATACCTGATGAAATTCATGACCATCAAGCCAGCACTCCAAAATGTCTTAAAGGACATTCTAGAAGATATCACAAGAACTACAACTCCATGAACCCCAACAGAAAGAATCCATCCAGCAAGCAAATAACGAAATAGGAAAGAAAAATAATTGGAGAGCTAACAACAAGAAAATAATATGATAAGGAGAAATTAACATACATCAGTTATAACTGTCAGTGTTAATGGTCTCAATTCCTCAATGAAAAGGCACAGACTGGCATAATGGATCAATAAGCAACGTTCAGCAATATTCTATATAGAAATTGTAGAGGGAAATATATTTATGAAGAAATACATTACAACAATTTTCTACATAGAAATTGTAGAAAGAAATACATTTATAAATACATACATTTAATTCAAAAAGAAATTCATAGTCAAAGTCAAAGTCAAAGAATGGAAAACAATACACTATGTGATAAGAATAAACAATTGTATTGATAATCAAAATGAATTTCAAGCCAATACTGTTTAAGAGAGATAAAGAAAGTCATTATATCTGTGTAAAGGAAACAGTCCATGAGGGAGTTATAACAATCACAAGTATAAATGTAACAAATACCAGTTTACCCAACTATATAAAACAAATATTAGTGAGCATAAAAAATCAAACAGACACTAATACAGTTGTATTGGGAGAATCTCAATACTCCACTCTCACAAAAAAAAAAAAAAAGTTCAATTACACAAAAAATCAACAATAAAATCTTAGAACTAATCCAAATTTTTGAACAAATGGATTTAGTAGATGTCTACAGAGTGTTCCACCCCAAATAACAGAATACACATTCTTCTCTGCTGCACATGGAAAGTTCTCCAAAATAGACCACATACTAGCTCATAGAACATGCTTATTAAATGAAAAGGGAATGAAATTATCCCATGAATATTATCAGAACTTTGGGCAATGCAATTGGAAATCAATGACAAAAGAAAGCACAAGAACTTCATAAACATATGACAATTAAATTACAGCTTCCTAAACAACCAACTGGTCACACATAAAGTTAAAGAAGAAATTGGATAGTGTCTTCAATTAAATGATAATGACAATACAACATAACAGAATTTGTGGGATACAATGAAAGCATTTCTAAGAGGAAATTCATAACAGTGAATACCTGTATTAGGAAAAGAGAAAGTACAAATAAACTACTTGATGTTGAACATCAAACTTCTCTAAAAAGAAGAGCAGCCCAAGCTGAAAGCTCATATGAAGAAGAATATTATAAAGATCAGAGTAGAAATTAATCCATTGGAGATTAATAAAACAATACAAAGAACTAGTGAAGTAAAGAGTTTGCTCTTTGAAAGATTAAGTAAATTCAACACACACTCAACCAACCATATCAAAAGAAGAAAGAAAGAAGAAAGAAAGAAAGAAAGAAAGAAAGAAAGAAAGAAAGAAAGAAAGAGCTCAAATCCAAGCAATTAGGTATGAAAATGGTGAAATCACAACGGACATTGCAGAAGTCCAAAGATCCTTTATACCTAATTTGAGAATGTATGTATTTTATTAAGATGGAAAATGCAGAAGAAATGGAGAGAATCCTCCATGCACATGAATTATTAAAGATGAATCAAAAAGATATAAAAATCCTAAATAAACCAACATGAATCAGTGAAATTGAAGATGTAATGAAAAACCTATGAATAATAAAACCTAAGCTCGGGTCTAAGTGCCTGCCTGGTAAGTGCAAGGACCAAAGTTCAATCTCAGGTACTACATACTGTGCTGGACCCAGAATGCCAGGCACTCTGTGAAATCAGGTGTGGTGGCACATGCCTGTAATCTCAGTAGACAGGAGTATCACTATAAGTCCAAGGTTCGTAGTGAAACCCTATACAAATTTTAAAAAGAAAAAAGAAAAGCCAGACCCTGATAAATTCACTTTTGAATTCTACAAGAAAAATATTTTTGCTTCTTTAAGATCTATTTATTTATTACAGTCTAGTTTGAACCTAGAGCCTTTGCACTGCACTGAACTACATCCTCAACTCCTTTTTTATTTTGAGACAGGATCTCATAAGTCACTAAGTTGCCCAGACTGGACTTGCTATCCTCCTCCTTCAGCACCCCAGAGTGCTGGAATTATAGGCACATACCACCACACCAGATTTAAAATCACTTAACATTTTATTTAATAATTAAACTTTAGTTCTACCTGTCTCAAATGTTGCTGATTCTAAATGTTTCAATGCCTACACCCAAAGTACCAAAGTATATGCATTGGTCCACAATGATATGCCCAGTGACTGGATAAATAGGGACCAGAGGTAAATATTCCTAGCAGATCCCTTTCTCTGGGGAGGGAAGAACTCCCTTACCACAGTGAAAACCCACAGCGCACTTCTCTCCATGAACTATGGGAGAGAAAGGAGATGTCACTTTCATTACATCTTCCCTCCACCAAACCCTGACTTGTAGAAGAACTGAACCACACACCTGCCAGGCACCATCACAGGCATGTCATGTCAACCCCTGTCCCCAATAGATGTCTTTGTCTCTACTGGGTAAGTGGGGCTTGAAGGAACAGGCTGTCTAATTTCCATTTTGAGTGTTGAGGAGAATCCATTTCCTAACTAAAAAGTCTTCACTAGATCTAATATCACTGCTTCTCGAGATGTTCATGAAATTGAAAAGGAAGCAGTACTCCCAAATTCATTCCTGGAAAAAAGCATTATCCTGATAACAACACTACACAAGGATGAGGAATACAGGCCAATCTCTCTATGAACACATATAAAAAAATCCCCAAAAAGTCAGGGATATAGCTCAGTGGCAAAATTTCTTGCCTGGCAAGTGTAAGGTCCTCAGTTTGATTCCAGGTGCAAAAATAACCTTAAAAAGACACAGGAAAACAGAATGCAGCAAATCATCAATAAGACTGTACACTATGACCCAGAAAGATTCATCCTTATGATGCAGGGATGGTTCAACATAAAAATTATTGACTAAAATACACTGTATTAACAAAACCAAAGACAAAAACCAGATGATGAACTCAATAGATGCAGAAAAAGCTTTTGATGAAGTCCAGCATCCTGAAAAAGCTGGCTTTCAACATGCCAAAGGCCAAAACTAGATACACGCTCATCAAGATGCACAAAGCTGCAGTCAAAATGAATTTAAGATTTAAATATTAAAATATAAACACCAAATTTTCTGAAGAAAAAGGTAGGTAGAAAACTTAAAGACACGTGGTAGACAGAGAGTTCATGCGCAGAAACAAAACTGCATGGGAAATATTCCAAAGAATCAACAACTGGGATCCCATGTTTTGAAAAGTTTCTGCACTTCAAAGCAAATCTACAACAGAGTAAAAAGAAAACACACAAACTGGAAAAAATATTGCTGTCTGTCCTTCTGACAAAGACCTTTTATCTATAACATATAATTTTTTTTTAAAGATCAAGCCCCCCAAATTCAAAAACTCAATTCAAAAATGGGCATTTGAGATAAAATATAAATTTGAGACAAAATATAAAATTCTGAGAGGAAGAATTATGAATGGCAAGTGAATATATAAGAAAATATTCAAACTCATTGGTCATTTGAGAAATGAAAATTAAAATAACCCTGAGATTCCATGTCACCACAGGCAGAATGGCTAAAATCAAGAAGTCAGCCAATAACAAATGCTGGAGAAACTGTGGAAGAAAAGAACCCTTCTCTACTTTGGAGGCAGTGCAGAATGGTGCAGCCCCTATGGAAGTCAGTATGAAGTTTCCTTCAAGATTGGATTGGAGTACTCATTCAAGCCAGCTATTCCTGTCCTGGGTATTTTTCCAGAAAACCTGAAAACCTCATACCACAGTGATATTTATTGTAGCATCATTTGTCATAGCTAAATCCTGGAAACAACCCAGATGCCCATCAACTGAAGAAAAGATAAAGAAGATGTGGTATTTTTATACAACAGAGTGTTATTCAGCTATAAAACAGGACAAATTTGAGTCTTTTCTTTGGTAAATGGATGCAAATGAAGAACATATTCTTAAATAAAATAAGTGAGACCTACATGTGTAAATATCATATTTTCTCCTGAGTGTAAGAACCTGAAAGAGAAAAATGGAATCCTAAGTGTACAATAGATGACTGGGAAAAGGGGATGAACTTATTGAACACTAAAGAGTTACTGAATTGAGGAAAGGAGAGGGAGTGGGGGAAAGAGATTTACCTATTATGTAACCAGGATGGTTTGGAAAATTGTACTGTGCATTTCTGCTGGTCTATGGAAAGAAGAATTTAACGCTTTAACTTGTTTTGTCTCCTTTTTTCAATTGTTTTATTTTTTTCTTTTCTTAATCTCTCATACTTTTCTTTTTTCTTCTAATTTTATGTGCATATATCTGGTAATATGAATAACTGTAAGACAACACTGTATTACTACAAATACTGTGAAATTAATATTACTTTAAGTGAAATTCTGTGTCACTTGTAGTTTTTTTCATTTTAATTGTAATTTTTACTTTCTTTAAAAAAATGAAAAATTAAATACAAAATTCAGGACCCATTTTAATAGAAACTGTCCAGAAAATTGGAATAGATGGTCTTTATCTCAATTTGATAAAAACCATCGATGAGAAAACAACAGCCAACAGCATACTAAAGGGACAAAAACTAAAATCTTTCACTCAAATCACAAACAAGACAAGAATGTCCATCACTTCCACACTTAACATAGTCCTGGAAACTTTAGCCAGAGCAATAAGGCAGGACAGGGGCCAGGAATATGGCTCAGTAGAATAAGTGCTTCCCTGGAAAGAGCAAGGGCCTGAGTTCAAAAAAAGACAGGAGAAAGAAATACAAAGAATAAGGTTAGAAAAGAAAGTAGTTACATTATTATTATTTGTGGATGACATGATACTCTACATACAAAACTCCCCTGAACTCCACTAAATAATTGCTAGATTTAATAATAAATTTAGTAGCATAGCTGGATACAAATTCAACCTCAAAAATCAATGGCCTTCCTATACATGAGTAACAAAATTGCTGAGGGAAAAATCAGGGAGACAACATGGTTCACAATAACATCCAAACAAATGAAATTCCTAGGGTCAATCTAATGAAGAATGTAAAAGACCTCTACATTGAAAATTAAAGTATTCTGAAAAAGGGATTTGAAGATAATACCAGAAAATGTAAAGGTATCCCTTGATCTTGGGTAGGAAGGACCAATAAAGTGAAAATCACCACAGTTACAGAACTTTTATGCATATCTAATGAAAGCCTTATAAAAATTACAGCAGCAAATGTCACAGAATTAGAGAACAAAATCCTAAAATTTGGAGCCAGAAGAGACCTAGAACAGCAAAGGCAATACTGGGCAACAAAGTCAAGTCAGGAAGCATCAAAATCTATGACTTGAAATTATAATATAAAGCTACTGCGATAAAATAAAAAAAGCAGCATGGCTTTGGGAACAAACAAACCTGAGGATCAATGGAATAAATTAGAATATACAGAAATAACTCTAGACATACTCAGTCACATTATTTTTGACAAAGATGTCAAACACAATAATGGGAAGAAAGTACTCTTTAATAAATGGTGCTGGAAAATCTGGCCTTGTACACATTGCAGATTAAAATTAGACCCATATCTTTCACCATGCACTAATCTAAATTTGAAGTGGATGAAAGATGTAAATATTAACTCAGAAAAATGAAATCTGCTGGAAGATAGAATAAGTAGAGTTCTTGAAGACATTGGTGCAGGCAAAGACTTTATCAATAAAACCCCAATTGCACAGGAACTATCACAAACAATAACTGTGAGCTCATCTGATTAGAAAG
>NW_004524604.1:12222851-12232063 GCF_000260255.1 Octodon degus | reverse complement strand
CTGAAAAATATCTGAGCCTATTTTTCACTATTTTTTTTCCTATTGCCTTCAGATCTCTTGTGCACTGATCTGAGGAAATGCTGTTGAAAGCCTTCCAGGCCTTTGTTAACGCAGAACTCCTAACCTTCCATCCTGCCATAAATCAGTTCAAAGTCTTCGGAATCATATTGTCAAGTAGAGCTACCACAAGGACCCCATTTCCCTGGTAGTTTTTGTTTTGTTTTCCTTTCTGAGACAGGGTCTCACTAATTTGTGATGGACTCTTAGAGTCCATCCATTTTTTAGCAGCCTAGGCTGCTCTTGAACTTGAGGCATTCCTCCTACTTTAGCCTCCTGAATGTTTGGCTTATAGGCACTTGCCACCACCCCTATCTTCTCTGGTGTTGTATGCCTATACTAATTTTCTTGTTGTTTGGAGATGATACCTAACATTTCCAACCTAAAGGAGAAGAGATTTAATTAAGCTCACAGTTTCAAGGGATTAAGTACCTGGATTGTTGAGTGCCAAATGAGATATTATGGCAGAAGGGCAAAATGGAACAATGCTGCTTAGCTCGTGGTAGAGGGGAGAAAAGCAGATGTGGAGCAGAAAAGGAAGTGGCAAGGAAAATAGAAAATAAATGAGATCATGCCCCCACTCAGATACAGCCCAAACAATGCTCTGTGAATCCCCTGTGTGGTTCTCAGGAAAATCAAGTCAATAAAAATCAGTCTTACTCATTATGACCTGGCTCAACTTTCCTACTATCCGAGTTCATAGTCATGTTGCTTTGTGATTGTGTTCTGTTTGTGACCTGATCCTTACTATTTACAGTTGTTTATTAATTCATGATCTATTTTAGAGAAGACATCACCCAGTTTCATTGCAAGCTTTCAGAAAAAATAGTTCTCAATTTATTCATTAAACTATACTTGGTGTGAATGGAATAAGCACCAAATTCATTTGTTAAATGAATGAGTTAATCAATAAAATTTAAATTAAAGTATATAGTACATAATCCTAAAGAGATGTCATTATTTATTTATGTGTGTGTGTGTGTGTGTGTGTGTGTGTGGCGCCAGCTCAGCCCACCAGGGGGCGGGGCTGGCTGGCATGTGGTGCTGGGGGATTGAACCGCAGTCCCTGTGCTTCGTTAAGTTTGTTCTAAGTAGGTGCTTTAGACCACTGAACCATCTCACCAGCCCCAAGAGATGTCATTTTATATCTTGAATGTCTTTCAATATGGATGTCAAGTAATATATAGGATTCTAGTTATTTGCTAATTCTTGCATTCTATTTTATGTTTTTACTGGTTAAGTCTGGCAAATTTACATTAAAAACACTTTTGAAAGATACCAATCTTTTGAGTAAAGTGTAAGTATCATAATACTATATTCCAGGCATCCAGTCATTTGATTTTTTTTTTTTTTTTTTTTTCAGAACCGGGGATTGAACTCAGACCCTTGTGCTTGCCAGGGAAGTGCTTATTCTACTGAGGCATCTCCCTGGCCCCAGTCATTTGATCTTTGTTTCAGACATAAACACATTTTGGGATCTGACAAGAACTGTGAAGATACCTCATTAAGGATTTAGTTTAGAGAAAATGTAGCAGGGTAGTGTTTTGTTAACTCAATCTTAATATATGTGAAGATTTCAGAGTCCATTTGAGCTACTATAACTCAATGACATAAATAGACCCAGTAGCTAACATTTATTTTCACATTCCTAATGGCTGAGAGGTTTATGGTTAAGGTGCTGATACATTGGACTTGTGGTCAGGTCCTCTTTCCTGGTTCATAGATGGAAACTTCTCACTGTGAATTCACATGGTAGAAAATGTAAGCAAAAAAATGTAATGGAATCTTTTGAGTAAGGATCCTGAGCCCATTCATGAAGCTCCCATTCTCATGGCATAATTATCTCCCAATGACTGCCCATCTCATCACTGTAGGGATCAGGATTAAACATCTGAATTTTGAGAGATTCAACTATTGAGAATGATTGTGCCATGTGAACATGAACAACAAATGCAAATTTTAGAAGAAAAATGTCAATTTTTAGACGATGATGAAAAATCACTACATAAACATATTTTTTCTCCTACATGCTAAATTCAATAAAAGCATGTGTGCTTAAAAATGGGCTGCATTTGTCTTTTCCAAAAAATAAATCTAACTCAAACAATAGAAACTATATGTGACACTAGTTGCTTTTAACCACAGTAGGTTGGAGAATGAATATAATAATATCCTGCTACAGTTCCCTGCTTTACTCAAAGAGATTATTCCTTAAGTAAAGTTATACACTTTTGTCATAAGGAATATTTGTTGCTTTCTAATTTAAATGTGTTTCTGGAACACAAGGAACATATTCTATTCTGATTATAAAAGTCAAGTAGTATGCATGTACATGGATTTAGCTGTGATAGAATCTTTCATTTTGTAAATATGAATAGAAACTAAAAGAATTATGCTGATTTGAAGAAATTATTCTGTTTAAGACATGTACTTGTGTTTTTCTGAATATAGTTTCGTATACAAATAAAGTTATATTAACTTTAAGGTGAAGGTTAAGGTGAAGTGAATTTCTAAATTCACTCATAAAGTTGTCGTGAATGCCACAATGAACATTTACAAGTTTACCTTTAATATACTCTCTTCTTTTGGCTAAAAGTAACCTAATGGTCTATAGGAGAATCTAGCCCCTTTCCTCACCAACCTCCATAAATAAGTAGAATTGACTCACCCTTGCTTCATTTTTTATTTTTCATTTTTTATTCTAGGGAAGGGTCTGCAAGGTGTTCGGGGTCTCACTATTAGATTGGACTCGTAGTGATCCACTTTTTTACAGCCTCCCAAGAGCTGGGATTACACTGTGCACCACCATGCCCAGTCTCAGTTGCCGTGTCAGTGCTCCCCAGGGGAAGGGCTGGCAAGGCAGGCCTGGGGACCGAACTCCCAGCCCTTGCACCTGCTTGCAGGCACACCCTTGCTTCCTTGTGACCTGATTGTTTAACCAGCATTTTCTTTCCCAGAACACAACAGCTGAATTATGAGTGGATTTTAAGATTATCTGAGCCAATGAGAAACAGGGGAACAATTAAATATTATGAGAAGCTATAAGGTTAGTATATGAGTTTGTAAAGTCAAAAGAAAAGGCCTTTCTCTGAGTTAGACCTCATTTTTGTAAATTCAAAAATAAATTATGAGGCAAAAAGCTAATTATTGCTCTAACACTTCCTATTCAACATCTCATTAAAATATGAAAGTATTACACTCTAGGCTCTGTGTATTGGCTAAAGAATTTCTCATTTTTAAATATATCTAAACTGAAGTAGCCACCTCTAATTCTTAACACACATGAACATTTTTTAACAGGGAGCTAGAGCTTTTAGTTCAAAGGAACATGGCTTTCAGGGTGCATTTCAACATTAAAAGTGATTGGAATAAGTGAGATCTATTCAAATCTATATTACCTAATTTGAGAATGATTGAATGAGTCAGGCCCCCCCTGTCTTTCATAGCCAATGTTAAACATAAGTTGGTATAATTATTTGTGATAAATATGTTCTAAAGCAACTATTTGTTTTATTTACTACGAAGTTTTGAATTAGTTTTCTTTTCCAGAATTGTATCCATATTTCTTAGAGCAAGAGTTTTAAGAGCTACACTCCCATCTCTCCATTTTAACCTAGAAAGAAAAAATGTTAAACATAGCGAAGAATAAAGGAAACTCCAGTCTTATAAAAATATGACCAAATGATTCTCAGGGACAATAGAAAAGTCAACTGTTTCATGAGAGTAGCTAAAAAGAACTTCCTTTCACCCTGGACATGGTCACACTGAGCAAAGAGGTCCCGTTGCTTTTGAAATTGTGTGATACAGCTGTAACCCAGTGCCCACTTCACCTTAAAAGCTATTTTGACTTAAATTATATGAAATGAAATTTTACCAATTATGTTCTAGTCAGTGAAAGTCCTGGGATAAAAGAGAAGCTCTAACTTCTTGTCCTCAAGGACCTTATAATACAACCATAGGATAGATAAAAAATGGAGGACTGGGTGTGTGCTTACAAAATGGACATCTGATAAATCCTTCAGGTATTTACTGAAGAGTGAACTCCTGAAACTGAATCTGAAATAGAAATTAGTGTTGTGTGAATTATGAGCTGTTGAGAAATTTAGAAAAAGATGAGCATTTGAGCATGCAGGGTGAGTGAGAGAAAGAGCAGTGGTCTTCATGGATATTCAAGGAGTTCTTGGTCTAAACAGGTCAGTTGGGGGCATAGATCATCAAGGTGTTATGATTAGACAGATGAAGATTTTGCCCTCAAGAATCTTGCATTGTTGTTAGAGGAGATAGACAATAAATAAGGAAATACAAATAATATTACAATAATTTTTTATGAGCAGAATATATTTATTGAGGGAAAGAAAACTCTTGTCTGAGAGAGGGACAGGAGAGGGGCCAGAGTGGGTTGTCCCTGAAAATAATATTAAATGTGATAAAATATAGCCAAGTAAAAATGACTGCAGTGAGATATAGGATGTATCAGAGAAGCCAGGAAAAGCTTCTCTGATAAAATAATGTGACAAAAACTGCTAGTGATTTCCTAAGACTTTTTTTGTATTTTGGTGCTAAGAAACACAGAGAACATTGAGCTACTTACAGAGCCCCCTTTTGAAATTTGTTTATTTTTAGTAATGAGATAATCTTGGTTACTTACATAAATTGCCTGGATTGGCTTCAAACTTGCAATCCTCTTGATTCAGTGTGTGTTTCACTGTGATTGCAGGTGTGAACTACCATACCCAGCCACTATTACTTTTGTTCTATTTTTCCTTGGTTTATACAATAATTAGGTTTCAGCTGAGCATATAAGCACACAGCTGAGATATCATTTCCCAGTCTTGCCATTATGGTTAAGCTCTGGCTCATGGGAAATGTGTGGAAATGATGTGCACACTACAAATTGCCAAATGACTTCCCTCTGTCTTTTATTCTTTCTCATAAACAACATAAACATATATGTAGAGGTTATTCTGCATCTAAAGATAGAAACCGAGTTTTGAATTTGTCAATGTAACTGAAGACATCTGAGGCCCTGTTATTGCAGACAAACAGGAATGCTGTTTGTCTGCAAATTCTCATTATTATTTCTGATTTTATTCAAACGTTATCTCTATACAGTTGACTCTCAAATCAGGCACTATCACACTTGGTAATAGAAAAATTCACAAAATAAAACAGAAATTAATTCTTTTACATATGAATCTGAAATTAGTGGTCTAAGTCTATAATTGCTGGTTTATATTAACAGCATTCCTGTTAGGGGTATACCAAGCTTAAAGGTCTTCAGGTGGGTCATACTTTGCTTGGAAAGTTGCAATTACACAAAATTAGTCAGTATAAAAGGAGTAGGGTAAACAAGGAGGATGTTACTTGCTGAAATCAATAGACTTACAGGGGGCTAAATCATTTAACGGCTTGTAGTCTGAGATAAGGATTTTACATTCTATTCTGAGTGACCACAGGGGCCAGAGAGCACAAGTGGCTTTTGTACAATGAGTACTATGATCACAATTGTGCTTTAAAAGTTATTTTGTCTCAAAGTTGAGAATATTCATGGAATCCAGTTAAGAAGCCATGTCAGCAATCCAGTGAGAGGCGGTGGCTTGGACAAGGTAGGGAGATGGAGATGGAATTTATTTATTAAAGTTCAATGGAATTGCCAATGGTACAACATTAAGAGACAAAAAGAAAGTAAAACCATTAGTACACTAATGATTTTGAATTCCCACCATTTATGGAGAAGACAAGTCAAGGAGAAAGCAGTTTTAAAAAATTTGGAAATCAAAGCCTTGATTTTGGAAATAGTGCATTTGTAAAACTGATTAAGCAACCAAACTGAGATAAAAGGGAGTATTTTGAAAAAACAAGGCTGGAGTTTAAGAAAAAATTCTAGACTCCTGAGACAAATTTGAGAAACACTGGCATAGAGATAAGATTTATTTATTTATTTATTTATTTTTATAGATAAGATTTAAAGCATGAGGTACATGAATTCACCAAGGAACAGACTGTAGACAGTAAAGAAAATAGTCTGGTAATACAGACATGAGGGGCTCAGTGACATCTAGGGTCTGGGAAATTTAGTAGGACCCAATAAATGAATCTGAGGAAAGCAGTCAGCTAGGACTGAGTAAAAAGTGGTCAGAGTGGTAGCCAAGAAGCCAAAGAAAAGAATAGTTTCAAAAAGAAGTAAATTATCAACTATACTGCACATCAGTCAAATAAGTTGAGGACTGAAATTGATTACTGTTCTTAGCATGTGGAGTTCATTAAAGATCTGTTGAAAATTAGTTTTTTTTATATTTGAAAATTTTATTGATAAACAGATAGCAATGAGACAGTTTCAAATCAAATTGGAAGTACAGTTTCAACAAATAACACACTGCATATATTCTTCTTAGTGGTTAATTGCTGTACAAGATGCGGACTTAGGATCCTATTTACAAACCCCATTAGAACAAATCTTTCTATTCATTAAGAGAATGTAACTATATATCTATCCCAACCACTCTGAATGCACAGATACAAAATGGACATTCATCTATATACCCTTTTTTTGTTAAGTTCCGTTATTTGAATATTATAGGTGTGTATACTCAGCAAAACATTCCAAAGAGTCCAGTAGACTATAATAGCATTGGGTCTTCTGTTTAACTGGCAATGTCAGAAATTATTGACCTGAGTCCCCCACAGCTCAACATAACAGCATGGCTTTACTTCCTAAATTTCGTCTTCATACTTTTCTACTGAAAATTAGTTTAGGTGTGGCAAAAGATATAAATTTAGATGGAGTGGTTTAAAGCAACAATAGGTAAGATGAGATGAATATACAGAGAAAATTTTGGGCTCTATTCCTCAGGCATTATTAAGAATTATTCTTGATGATAATTTAGAGGAATTGCTATTATTTAAATTTGATTTTATTCTACAGAAAAACAATTGCATAGGGAATCTAAATAAGAAATTGAGAAAAGAAGGAGACAACTATACTACAGACTTTCATATTCATGTGGTGAAGTTGGCTAAGAACAAAGATTTTATTCCTTAGAACAGGAGAAAAGACAAATTACATGAATGTAGACTTGGCGATGGGGTCTAACCTTCCCATTTAGCTCAAAATGGAGCAAATCAATGAAAAGGCCAGTGTTAAAAGCAGCAAAGCTGAGAATTTAATGGAAACGACAACATAGAACACATCATAGATATGAAGTCCCCAGGATTCCACAGAAGTATGTGAAAATCAAGGGATTTCTTTAGCTGACTTCTGGATTATTTCAATCAAACTATTTCTGTCTCTTTCTTTCTTACATTCACAAATGCAGACACACTTGCTTTTTACTATGTTTCAATGAACATTTGTTCAAAAAGTCAGATAACCTGATTACAACTATTTATTAAGTGTAATATGTTGTGGAAAGTTGCTTTTCCTAAATTTTCATTTCATTTGAAAAATGTAGATTAAATGATATTTATGTGTAAAGTTCAAACTTAGATCTATTTGTTTGAATCATTTGCAGACTTCTGCATTTGATTCTTTTTTTTAAATTTTGTGTGTGTGTGTGTGTGTGTGTGTGTGGCCAGCTCAGCCCACCGGGTGGGGGGGGGGCTGGCTGGCATGTGGTGCTGGGGGATTGAACCACAGTCCCTGTGCTTTAGTTAAGCTTGTTCTAAGTAGGTGCTTAAGACCACTGAGCCATCTCACCAGCCCCATTTGATTCTTATAGATATCCCAAATTTTGAAAATTGAAAAAATTTCTTCTGTAGCTTCTCCACTAAGTTTGAATGGATGCTATCATAAATCAAGTTAACCAACTCTTCTAACCCCACTATATTTAACCTAACCCTCTCCTCCACTCTTTAATTTTTCATGTTTAATTGATAACAAGCCCTGAAAATCATGCCCCATAATTATACCACTTTATTTATAGATAAATTTGTATGTGTGAATACTTTTCCTGAGATTTTAAAATTCAAATCTTATACTTTTTAAATGGTGTTGCACTCTAATTTTTTTCTTCTATTAAGTTTTGTTTTTATTTTCTTAGATTTAATAATGAGTCACTGAAGAAATTTGACATTTCTTTTTTTCATTGTTTTATGTATAGTTGCTCACCCTTATCATAAAACATCTACTGCACATGTACCCATGAATAGTAAATGTCAAACATTTTAAGTTTTGTCAGGGCTGTAGAGTATTGACTTTCATTTTGTAATTGTGTTTCTGCATCTGGATTTCTGGCTTGTCGTAGCTTTTGAATAATGAGTCACAAAACTTTATGAGTAATTGGATCTTTTGTACAATTAGAACTTTTTCCTGTATTATAATTTATAACGTGCTTGAATTATGGAACTTGTAATGAGTCATTTTACTGAGGCTTTTAAGGAAGTTATTTTTGAAGGTCTGCCTGAAAGGCTAAAATACGTCTGAATTAAAAAGAATGGCAGGCTGCAATCAGGACTGCAAAATAAAGGTGCTCAGTAAGCAGCCCTATTACAATCAGAATGTAAAGGAAAGGGATCTCCATCCTGTGTGCAGAGGCAGAGGAAATGATGAATACCTTAGGTAACTCATTCTGTGCAAAATCAATCTTTCACTGTCAATTTTAAATGAACTAATTTGTTCGCAAATCTGCTCAGTCAGTTTGGAAGCATACTCTGTTCCTTCATATTAGCAAATCCTTTAATCTTGACTAGTCCACAGAGTAAGAAATCTAGAAATGTGTTAATATGATCAGACATATGTAGTAGGATAAGAATTGATTCTTTTAATTAGTGTCTGCTCAAGTTAGAGTCCCTTTCTTGGTTGAACTATTGACCCACTAATATATCAAGAAATTATATTATGACTAACATTTATCCAAAGTTAAATTTAACTCCTTCTTCTACCAATATTCCATTAAACTTTCCAGAGATCAAATTTTTATTTTTCAAGGAATGTTTGTTTTAGGTGTTATGTGAGAAATAACAAGTGAAGGCATACCTAAATATTATTTGTTATAGCACAGCATACCAAAAATTGTGCAGTAATATAATTGTCACTATTTGAGGAATCTAAGTCCATCACATTTCTCATCTATTAAGTGAAATAATGTCCAACATCAATGCTTCATGAACTTCACTTTTAAATAATTAGAAATTACAAATTTCTTCTGTGGTGTCAT
>NW_004524604.1:12206637-12222719 GCF_000260255.1 Octodon degus | reverse complement strand
ACATATATTAGTAATTACTCAATTAGCATGTGCATTTAGATTCTGAAAGAGAAAAATATGAAAATATGCAAAATGAATGGCTCTAAAACCTAAAGATACCTTAGAAAACTGTATAATTTTTTTACTTAAATGCATTAAAGAAGGAGTATTACTTTCTAAAATTTTTTTATTAACATATCCATTGTACATAGTAGTGAGGTTCACTATGATATTTTTTTAATTTAAAAAATATTTTTTTTCTTTGGTACAGGCTCTTGATACACAGGTCAGACTCATAGTGATCCTCCTGTCTCAGCCTCCCCAGCACTGGGATTACAGGTGTGCTGCCCCATCACCATACCTGGTTTTGGGGCAGCACAGTGCACCTGGGGTTCCAGGGCCAGCATAGTATGCAATACAGGGAGTTGAACCTGGGTCCTTGTGCTTGCCAAGCAGGCACTTAGACCACTGAGCTATCTCCTCAGCCCCAGTGTGATATCTTCATAGGTACAGATCATGTGCACTGACCCAAACCAATGACATGCTTCACTCCCTATCCTCAGTCCTAGTCCTATTCATTCTCTAGTAATGGTGGTAGAATGGGTATTTAGCACATACTAGGCCCTGGGTTGAACCTCCAGCAACACCACACAGTCACACACATAAAAAAAAATGTATTCTTTTTTTTTTTTTTTTGGCTAGCTCACCCCACCCTGAGTGTGGGGCTGGTGCAGCATATGGTGCCAGGAATTGAACTGCGGTCCTCTGATCCTGCCTAAGCTTGCCTAAGCAGGTGCTTTAGACTGTAGAGCTATCTCACAGGCACGAAAAATGTATTCTTAAACAAATTAAAATTCTGTATTTTTTTTTTTTTTAATTTAGGACAGGGTCTACAGGGTGTACAGGATGTACAGGGTCTTACTGCATGGATCAGACTCATAGTGATCTTCCTGTTTTCAGCCTCCCAAATGCTGGGATTACAGGCACGTGCCACCACACCCAATCTCAATTACCATCTCAGCATGCCCCGGTGGCGGGGCCACCACAGCACCCCAGGATCGCACCTGTCCACTGTGCTTTATGGAAGCAGGCGCTTTGGTTCACTGAGCTATCTGTACAGACCTTCCAATCTTTATTAAGAGATAATGTCAGGATTAGAGATGTTGAATATAGTGCTTGTCTATTATATGTAAGGCTCTACATTAAATCTCCAGCACTCCCCTAGCCTCCTACAAGAAGCAAAATGGTATTATCAATATGATTATTTTATCAGTGTTTGAACTATTTTTCATCTACTCCCATATTTAAAGACTAAATATAGAATGTAATCATTAATTTGAGAGAGTCGATGTCTATTTCATATATAGCTTAGGGAGAAAGGTTGAAAGACTAAGTGTGCTTTAATTTGTTCAGTAAATATTCATTTGACCTCTTTTGTGTGCAGTACGCTGTGCTACATATTTTGTGGGAATTCCAAAACTGTTAGACATAGTGTTTGACTTAAGGAAAATTATAATTTGAACTTTATTTATTTATTTTATTATTAGTTTTTATGTATTTAGTAATACATAAAAACTAATGTATTAGTTTTAAGGGCTACACAGATCGAACTCATAGTGATCCTCCTGTTTTCAGCCTTCCACACACTGGGATTACAGGCATATGCCACCATTCCCAGTCTCAATATCTGTCTCAGTGTGCCCCGGGGATGGGACTGCCACGCCACGCTGTGGATGACACCCAGGTCCCTGTGTCTGCCTAAACAGGTGTTTTAATCCGTTGTGCTATCTGGCCAGCTATAATTTGAACTTTAATCCGAGAGCCTTTTAATAGTTTTAACATGAAAATTGGGAGTGATCTTTGCTCAAAACAGATATCCTCTCCTCTCTCAAAACTGTTCCACCTGTAGGTTTTCCCATTTCACTTGTGTCAATTCCATTTTTTTAGATGTTATTTGAGATCAGTAGTTTCTTTTTCTTTCCATTTCATCCCACAACCAATTTGGTAGGAAGTGTCATGGCTTCTGTGGGAAACTTCATCCAGAACCAAAGTGTTTCACCTCCTCCATAGTGCCTTCACTGGTTACAACTACTTCCATCTCATTCTACTCTTGGACATTGTAATAACCTTTATTCTATTCTTTCTGTATTTTTGCCTCACCTAAATTCTACTAAAACATTTCAGAATAATCTTGTCAACAGTGGAATGTAACGATACAGCCATCTCTTCAAAACTTTGTAGCCCCCTATTTCACTCACTAAACGACTAAGTCCTTAATATATGGTCTTCAAAAAACTGGCCTCTTCCTATTTCTGTGGGCTCTCCTCTTTCTCCTTCCCTAACTATGTTCATTGGCACATGGGCTTCTTACCTATTTCTTATGCACATTAACCATTCTGCTGTGTTAGCTCCAGGTTTTAATTTTAAATGGAAAAAGCAAGTATGCCCCCACTCCTACAGAGTGGTGGGAACATCAATATTTATGTGGATGAATTCCTTTTATTAAAAATAGGATAACTGGGGCTGGTGAGATGGCTCAGTGGTCTAAAGCACCTACTTAGAACAAGCTTAGCAAAGCACAGGGACAGCGGTTCAATCCCCCAGCACCACATGCCAGCCAGCCCCACCCCCTGGTGGGCTGAGCTGGCCACACACACACACACATACACACACACACACAAATAAATTTAAAAAATAGGAAAATAACCCCCAAATTAATACTGAAGGTTATTTCTAGGAGGAACAGAATAAATGATGGGACAAATAAATAAGCAGAACTTCTAGGACTACTTATAATGAAGTTATGTAGATGTTGGACATGATTGAAATATAAATTTAAATGTAAAAATTCCCTAAATGTTGATCAAAACAACTGAGATACACTAAACTAATTTATATCAACTAGAGAAATAAACATAAAGAGAATAGTGGGTTGCTTCAACTGAATTCAAAGTACAATACTTTGACTAAATGTTTTTGTTATCTTCAAAGAGTAAAAACTTTAAACTTCACTCAATAATTTTACTTTAACAATATTATTTATATTTTTATTTGGAATATGTTGGCATTTAAGAATGATAAGTAGGTATATTACCATCATTGGAAAGTATACACATTTGAGGTTAAAGAAGAAAATTATAAATGTAATAGCAGATAACTTTGAAATTCAGGTATTAGTGGTGGTAATCAAAGTTCATTACATATAATATATGCAAACTTTTTTTTTTTTTCAGAACTGGGGGTTGAACTCAGGGGCTTGTACTTGCCAGGCAAGCGCTTATTCTACTGAGCCATCTCCCAGGCACCTAAATACAAACTTTTAATGCAGACCTTTACAACATTATATTAAAGACTTTAAACATTGTTAGGTGGGAAAGGTAAAGTGAAATCAAAATAAAATATAATTTTGTCCTAGTAGAATGATTGCAATATAAAGGTAGATAATAACAAACACTAAGATGGATTTGCAAAGTTTAAAATCTAATTCATTAATGAAATATATATGGGAAGCCATTTTAAAAAACAAATACATAAGAAGTATTTCATTGGAAAACAACCCATGTAAGCTGTGAGCAGCCCTACCTTCCTGCTGAAGGCTCTAACAATCATTTTCTTGCTGAAGTGAATCAGGACTCAGTGCTCTTTGAAGAAATGCATGACTGTGGGCCCTATCCAGAAGAAATCCCAACAAAGACTGAACATTTGTTTCCTCAGAAAGAAAGGAAGCCAAGGATCACTAAAGAAGCAGATGTGAAGAGATCAGGAAAAAGAGGCAATTTAAAAAGTCTTCTCAATTTGCCTAAAATGAATTAGCTCATGATCAAAAGGAATAATGACAAGTTGGGGAATCTCAACATAAATATTCTTCAATTGTAATCTCTATCAAAATCTCAGCTGATATTTTTTAAAGATATTGAGGTGATTCTGAATTTCACATGCAAATGTAAGGGAAAACATAAAAAAAAAAAAAATAGGGATAGGGATATAACCGGCAGTCTAAGCACCTGCCAGGGAAGCGCAAGGTCCCGAGTTTGATTCCCAGTACTGAAAAAAAGTAATAAAAATAATTTCAAAAAAATCAAATTAAATGGATTTATATTTTTAATTTCAAAAGTCATCACAAAATTATAGCAAGAAAGATAGTCTAGGGGCTGGAGAGATAGCTCAATAGAATAAGTGCTTGCTGGCAAGCACAAGGGCCTGAGTTCAATCCCCGGTACAAAAAAAAAAAAAAAAAAGATAGTCTGGTACTGGCAAAATGGTGGATATGAGTGGATAAATTAGAAATTAATATAGGAATAGACATAAGCATTTATGATCAATTAATTTTTGACAGAGAAGACAAGACATCTCAGTGGAGAGAAAATGTCTTTCAATAAATGGTGATGACACAACTGGCAATCCATATAAAAACTCACTCTGAAAAAAATCTGTGTATCCATAATTCATAAAGAACCCTTATAAAAAATAAAAAGGTAGTACATTGTGAAAGTGAGCAAAATATTTGAAAATATATTTTTTCCAAAGAAGGTATAAAATTGGTAATATGCACCTATTAAGGTTTTCAAAATCAGTCATGTTAGAAAGGTAAATTAAAACCGCGGTGAAATATCACTTTTGTCCCAGGAAGGTGGCTATAATTAAAAAAGAAAACATAGCATTGTCATAAGGTATAGAAATTGGAATTCTTGGGGCCGGGGAGATGGCTCAGTGGAATAAGCGCTTCCCTGGCAAGCGCAAGGGCCTGAGTTCAATCCCTGGTTCTGCCAAAAAAAAAAAAAAAGAAAGAAATTGGAATTCTAATTTATTGATGTAAATGGGCAGCCACTTAGGAAAATGAATTGATAGTAAATAAGATGTCAAATACAAATTTACCATATGATTCAAGAACTCCACAACAGTTATGTGTCCAAAGAAAATGAAAATTCATATCCACACAATATTCTGTAAGTGACTATAAATACTGTAATTGTTAACAGTAGTTAAGAGCATCAAGAGCCCAAATGCTTATGAACAGATGAAGAAAAATTAGCACAGAAGAATATTACTGATCAATAAAACAGAATGAGGCACTCAAAGAGGCTATGACATAGGGAAATCTCAAAAATATTGTGGTAGCTAAAAGACTACATCACCCTTTGCATAATTTAATTTATATAAAATTTCCAGAAAAGGTAAATGCCTATACCCTAAACTAAGTTAGTCATCACCTAGGGTGAGGGCTGTGGTAACGAAAATGTAGAATAATTGTTAATAGGTGACTATTTCTTTCTGGGATTATGAAAAAGTTCTAGAGTTACATTATGATAATGGTTACAGAAACCTATAAAATGCCAAAATTTATACTTAAAAAAGATGCCTAAAATACATACCTTCAATAAATTGCTACTACCAGTTGCTAAAATACATAATAAAAATGTTTTTGAATTTTCAACTTTGTCTAAGCAGTATTTGTAATTCCACTTCAATGATATATAGATTGGAAATATTTTGATTTAAGCCTAAAATAATAAAATGGTATAGGTTATAATTTTATAGCATACTTCACAATGCAAATAATAAATATCAAGTTTTGATAAATTTGTTTTATGTATGATATAGATTTCTAACCATATAAACAATATTTTTTTCTCTTTCAGTTTAAAAAAAAATCTTTCTTTGACTTTTCTTCCAGTTCCTTTTCTTTGCACTTTATGGATTCTATCACTCCAAGAAATCTCAGGACTAATGGAAAGAATGCAACCTTAACAAGAAACTAATCTGTTCACTCTTACATGTACACAAACAGCTAGCAGCTCATGGAACATTTCTTTCCCCTTACAAAGGGCAATTTTAAACCTTAAGAGTTCAGTCTAGTATTTCCTAATGACCATGGAAATAATTTCAGCAAAACATACTCTTGTCATTTTCCAAAGTGTATGCCACGGTGAATAAAAAATACATTTCAATTCATGCCAGAAGTGGATAACACTGATAAAATAATGATATCAATGACTGATATTGAGTAAAAAGTACTGAAAATAGAATTCTGCAGACTTTCTTACACTTATATTTTATTAAAAATTTAACAGGTTTAAGAATGTAATATCTCTTTGCAGGATAGTGTATATACACACACACACGCATGCATGCATGTACACACACACACACACACACACACACAGAGTTAAACTGTATTTCAGACCACTATTTGAGTTCCATAACCAGCCCTAATATCTACATCTCAAGACTGAAAAGTCCCAGGTCTCACTTTGTTATCATAGGAGACAACACAAAGGACAGGCTGGCAAGAAATGGAACTGGCCAGTGCATCTGCCAGCCCCAGGTGCTGTCTTGGTGAGACTTGTCAGTCCTCTGCCTTGTGCATTGATGCTGAAGATGCCCCTGCCCACCAGATCCAAGTCATTTGCCAGGCTCTCCCCATCACAGGGAGCTACAGTGGCAACTGAGCCGCATGCTCACCCTGCTGTCAAAGCATTCCAATTTTTAATCACTACATGACCTGTCAGATTGAATATGAACCACATGTCTACAAAACAACCACTCTAATAATGAGAATGCTAAAAATAAAAAATAAAACTCGGAACATGTCCTTGGTCACTGTTAACATTCTGAAACTAAGTTTGAACAGTTCTACAACCAAAGTTTATGTTTGCACATTCAAAAACTAAATTGTCACTCCTTTAATTCTCACATGCAAACAAACAACTATATTTCAGAGGCAAGTAAATACAATTACTGAGTATTTCTGAGCTTCTGGCTGACTCTCACAGAGTACATTTCCACTGTGGAAAAGAATTCATCTCCTGTAACTAGGAAAGAAAGCAGCCAACCTTCAGTTCCAGATTTGTGCACCACACCTGTCACTTTCTTACCTACTGAGAGACATTCTTGGCTAAATGTCATTGGAAATGCTAAAGCACATTTTTAAGAATTCTTCTTGAACTCCCTATGATGAATTTCATTTACCTAAATTGGATTCTCAGTTCTCTTTCATCAGAGTGTGAGATTGTGAATTCCCACATAATTAAGAATTGTAATGAAAATGAAAGACAAAATTTCTATACGTTAAAAATTTAAATTAACTTAATTGTATTTGTGAATAGATAGAGCAGCTAATCATTTCTTTACTGGATTCTGACATAGTTTCTTGTTCATGTGAAAGTTACATCTGTCAAAAAAAAACCCTATCAGACTCCTCATGAAAATGATCTCACGTGTAAGCACAAACATTGGAAACATTCAATTCCAACGCTACAACAAATTCTCAGCATTTCACTGAAAAGAGGTAAAAGACAAAATTATTTTGGAGCTTCTGTGTCAAGTTAATGTTTTGGGAGTAACACATTTCTGTAGTTGCCTTTCCTCCTAACAAATTCCATTTCTATCTTGTTTCTTATAGTAATTTTTCAAAGTGTTCATACAGGAGTCATTTTGGATTTTAAATTTCTGAATGTTTAAATGAAGCAAAAAAAGCTGTTTAAACAGCATCCACCCATCATTCTGATGTTTAAACAGCATCCAGTCAGTAACTTCATCATGTAGTGTCGACTAAATACCAATAGTTAGCTCTGAATATGTAGTTTGTACTACTAGACCTTCTGCATTGTTGTCAAGTTTCGCAATCCCTCAAAACTATTAACGATTTATGATACACATACTCCTTTACTCCTTGGTATTATCAAGTGTGATTCACCAGAATATGAAAACTCAGTTTTACATTTACCATTTAATATGAAAACCAAGAAAATTTTATTTATCACCTTCCTTTCCAGTTCCTGCAATCATGAATTAAATCAATGCTACTTTCCTTGTACATCTCTGGTAGAACTCTTGAATGACCAAGTACACTTCAAATGAGCAGAAATATTTTTAAAAGAGGCATTTTTTTCTTCTCCACAGTAGGTATCAACAGTGGACTTGAAGTATTCAGTAAACCATCTTGTCAAAAGTCGTACTGTCATTCAGTATTTGATTTTTGTTTATAGAGCACAGGCTGAATGGATTTGATATGACTTTTGGATTTTTATTGTGACAAATAGACATTGGCTTCAAAGGAAAGTCAACAGTTGCTTTATTTCCTAGCAGGAGAATCAACCTAACCTTTGAGGCTGTAAAGAGAGATGTGCACTGACTTATCCTCTCCAGCTATGAAAATCCTAGATGGCAAATGCTTCATCAACCTTGAAAAATTTGTTTTAACTAGAGCTGTCTTCTTAATTAACAGAGCAAAATCTTCTAGATAAGTTGCTGAAGTTTCCTTAGCACATACTGCCTCACATTGTATTTTTATGTTGCGAAAGTAGTGTCCTTTGTTAAACTTCATTAAACAAACTGTTGGCTTCAAACTTTTATTTTAGAGCTGAGCTTCCTCAACTCTCTTAACCTTTTTATAGTTGAAAAGTAAGGGTTTTGCTCTGAATTATGAGGCTTTGCTGGAGGCATTGTTATGTGTATTTTGAAATAATTAGATCACCAAAACTTTCTCACTGTCATTGATAAGTCTGTTTTGCTTCCACTATTTATGTTACCCAGAATAGCACTTTTAATTTCCTTCAATTTTTTTTGCATTCACAATGTGGATAATTGTTTGACAAAGAGCCTATCATTTTTAATGTGAACATTGTATTGTCTCATAGCTATGAGAAACTGAATGAAGAAATAAATACAAAATGTACAATAGATGTGAATTTGGAAGAGATTTTACAAAACAAAAGAGAAACTGTGATGGGGAAAAGAAAAAGAAAGGAAGCAAAATGGAAATATATATATATATATATATATGACAGTTATGATATTTGATATATATGACAGTCAAGATGTTTCTAAAGTTAATTTTGGCTTTTTATGTTTCCATTTTTTCCCACCCTGCCCCCATGCTTTCAGGTTTTTTTTTTTATTTTAAAGAATAAAACAAAGACAAAGTCAAAAGCAACAAAAATAAAGACAGAAACAAAGCAACATACAACAAGAAAATGGTTCAGAATTTTAAAGCAAGAAAAGAAAATTAACAATAGTTGTTATATTATGTAGTGTTGTTATCATTTTTTTTCTCAGTTTACCAGATGTGGGTGTGCAAGATTGGTCAACCTTGATAAGTCTGTTTTGCTTCCACTATTAACTTCCTTTCAAAAAACCTTAATTTCTTTCTTGCTTTTTTTGTTTATTTTAAAGATCATATAATAGTTGATAAGACATTAGAAACAGTGTGCATTTAGAATAACAATATGAAAGATATTCAACCATGTTTTTTGTACTGCACATTGTTCAGATTACAGATATTAGAATATAGAGTTAGCCAAAGTAAAAATTTTAAACCTCAACTACTACTTTCAAGAAACTGATGGAAATTAGTAGTACAATCTTCTCAGGTATCTTGTATATATGCTTGCATAATTTTTCCTCTTCTTTTTTTCCTCTTTTTCTCCTTTCCCTCATCTATTTTTTTCATACTTTCTGTTTAGTTTCTTTCCACTTTACTATATTTATTCTGCCTTTCAGAATATGCTTTTTTAGCTTTCTAAACTAGAAAGACAATCCAATGTTTACATGTGTGGGTCTATTTTATTTCACTTATGAGTGTAGATGCTAGTTGTATCCATTTACTTATAAAGACCTCAGTTTTATCTTTATAGCTGAATATGATAATTCATTCTATTCAAATACCACATTTTTTTATCCACTTCTGAAGTGATGGACATTTAGGTTGCTTCCAACATTTAACTATGGTAAATTGTGCTGCTGAAAACATACAACACCATGATACAATGCTTTTAGTTCTTTTGGAAAAATGTTCAAAGGGGAATAGCTCAATTGAATGTGATTTTTTTATATTTTTATTTTCTATTTTATTTCTTTATTAATTTTATTGAGAAAAAGATAACAAAGAGACAGTTTCAAAACTGAATAATAGGACAGTTTCAATAATTAATACATTGCATATTGTTATCTTCTTAGTGGTTCTTCACAGTACAACATGCAGACATGATATCCTGTCCAAATACTATTAGTACTACTCTTTCTTCTCATTGAATTAAGAGAAAGTAGCTGTATATCTATCCTATTTTGTATATACAGATACAAAATGATCCTTCCTTTGTATCCCCTTTTTTGCTTACTTTTGTTAGAGGTGGGTATTCCATTGCTATTTAAATATTGTAGGTGCATGAATTCAGCAAAATAATCCAATAAAGCCCAGTAGTCCATATTAGTAGTAGGTTATCTGTAGGACTGGCAATGTCAGAAGTTGTTGACTTGAGCTTTTTATAGCTCAGCATATTAATATGGCTTTACTTTTTATACCTCCTTTTTATACTTTTCTGCTGGATTCTTAAGACCAAAATAAAGCAAGACCTATATAACAAGAAATGTATCTTTTGTATCTGGTAAAGTCAGTCAATTCCTTCAGGATTTATCCTGTTACCCTGTACCAGTTTGCAGATCCTTTTTCAGAGTGAGCCGTGTGGATGAGTCATGGCCATTGCTTGACCAATTTGCTTTCAGTGAAAGCCTGAGAGAATGTTTTCTCTCCATGTGATTCTCCTTAGGCACACTCTACATGATCGATCACATTTCTCTATGGCCCATAATCTCCTTGATCAGGAAATTTGGGACACAACTGAGTTACATTTTATTACAGTATAGGTTCACCTATTTCCTGAGGACTCAGTGAATGGTTAGGGCCAAAATGCTGGCTATCCTTGCAGCCCTCCTTCTTCTCTAATTTTTGGTCTGCAAACTAGGTTATTTACCCTCCAGAAGAGAAGCTTATTATTACCCTAAAACATGCAGTTGGGTTTAACCTCCCTACCTGTTTGAATATCATACATCTTAGGCATAACATGGAACAGGTATTTTCCATCTAGTATTGATATGTTAAACTTTAAGTCTCTACAGAATATGGAGAAAAAATTTTAAAAATTAAAAAAATATTTTTAAAATATGAATAAATAATTACATATTTTTACACAGAAATTTAGAAATCTAGCTGTATACAGCACTGTAGCAGGACAGTCCTGTGACATTTTTTTCTTGTCTCTTTTTTTCATTTATTACTCTTTTTTTAAAAAAACAAACGTTTACTTGAGAGACAGTATGGCAATAACTATATATGCTGATACCTGTGAACTAAGCAACTGCACTGAAGAAAGCAATATGTAATAGAAGGGTTACACTTGGAACATCTGTCATTCTGGTCTTCTAAATACATACTGCTTTTCATGAGATTCCAATTATAGAATGTGATTTCTAATCTTAGTTTTTTTGAGAAGCCTCCTCACTGCTTTACATAGTGGTTCTAGTAATCTACTTTCCTACCAACAGTAGAGATGAGTTCCTTTTTTCCCACAGCCTCTCCAGCATTGGTTATTAGTTAATATCTATATGGTAGTCAATCTTTCTGTAATGAGGTGGTATTTCAGTGTTATCTTATTTGCATTTCTCAAATGACTAGTGTGGTGAAACATATGTTTATGTCTTTATTTGTTATTTGTACTTTTTCCTCTGGGAAGTGCATATTCATCTCAGATGCCCATTTTTGATTTGCATTTTAGAATTTTGAGGGGCTATTTTTTATATTTAGTTCTTTATATAGAAGCACTTTGTCTGAGTGATTGTTGTTTAATATTTGTTTCCCAACTTGTGCATTGACTTTTCACTCTTTTAGTGATTTCTTTTGATATACAAAAACTTCCCAATAAGATGAGATCCCAATTCTTGATTATTTGAAGTATATCTTGTGCAGTTTGGTTTTTGTTCATGAAAGCTCTGCCTACACCTCTTTCCTCAAGATTTCTATCTATTTTCTAATTAGTAGACATAGTTTTTCAGACTTAATGTTTAGATCTTCTATATATTTTGAGTTCAGTTTAGTGCATGTTGATATACTTATATATAGTTTTAGTTTTTGGCATGTGGAGAGCCAGTTTTTCCTGCACTCTATTAAAGAGGCTATCACTCTTCCAGTAAACATGTTTGGTGCCTTTGTCAAAGACAATATGGCTGAATATATTTGTAGTTGTATCTACATCTTGTGATGTGTTTCATTTATCCCTAGGTCTATTTTGCCAGTACAATGCTGATTTTGTCATATAATTTTTTTTTTCGGAACCAGGGATTGAACTCAGGTCCTTGTGCTTTCCAGGGAAGCACTTATTCCATTGAGCTATCTCCCTGGCCCGATTTTGTCATATAATTTTAGGTCAGGGATTGTAATACCTGTTGCTCTGCCTTTGTTGGCCAGGATTGCCCTTGCTATTCCATGCATTTTCAGGTACCAAATGAACTTTAGGAATGTTTTCTCTAGAACTGTGGGGTATGTTGATTGTATTTTGACAGGGATTGCATTACATCTGTATAAGAGTTTGGGGACTATATCCATTTTCACAATGTTTTGTTCTTCCTATTCAGGAGCAAGGAATATCTTTCCATTTTATGAAATCCACTTTCATCTCTTTTTTCAGAGTATTGCAATTTTCATTGCATAGGTCTTTTACTTACTTTGTTTACTTAATTCCTAATTTCACTTTTTGGATGCTTTTTTTGTAAAAGGTGTTGTTTCTCTAATTTCTCTCTCATTTGGTCTATGTAGATTAATGCTATTAATTTTTGGGTGTTAACTTTTTATTATGCTATGCTACTGAATTTATTTGTTAATTCTTTTATTTTCCGATAATTTTATTGAGAAACAAATAGCAATGATACAGTTTCAAATCAAATTGGTAGGATGGTTTCAATAATTAACACATTGCATACATTATTCCTAGTGGTTAATTGCTGTACAAGATGCGGACTTGATATCATATTTACAAAAACCATTAGAACAAATCCCTCTATTCATTATGAGAATGTAACTATATATCTATCCTAACCACTTTGAATACACAGATACCAAATGGACATTCATCTGTATAGCCTTTTTTTGTTAAGTTCCATCATTTAAATATTATAGGTGTGTAAACTCAGCAAAATATTCTAAAAGAGTTCAGTAGTCCATAATAGTATTGGGTCTTCCGCTTGACTAGCAATGTCAGAAATTGTTGACCTGAGTCCCCTACAGCTCAACATAACAGCATAACTTTACTTCTTATACTTCATTTTTATACTTTTCTGCTGGATGGTTAAGACCAAGGTAAAGCAGGACTTATGCAATGAGATTTGTAGCTTTTGGGTCTGATAAGGTCAGTGAAATTCCCTCAGGATTTATCCTGAGATCCTGTACCTCTGATTGTAGATTTATTTGTTAATTCTATGAAGTTCTTAGTGGATTTTGGGGGTCTTCCGTGTAATTAAGACTGTGTCAATTGAGATGATCATGTAGCTTTTGTTTTTGACTCTATTGATGTGGTACATTACATTTATAGATTTGCGTATGTTGAGCTATCCTTGCATTTCTGTGATGAATCCTACCTGGTCATGGTATATAATCTTTCTGATGATATGTTGCATTATATTTGGTGATAATTTGTTGAGGACTTTAGCATCTATGTTTATGAGGGTGATTGGCCTATAATTCTATTTTTTGGTTGAGTCTTCCTCTAGTTTTAGTATCAGTATTATTATACTTGCTTCCTGAAATGAATTTGGGCATATTTCTTCCCTTGTAAATTTGTTGAAGTTTAAGGGTTATTGGGGTGGGGGGCTGGGGAGATGGCTCAGTGGAATAAGTGCTTCCATGGCAAGCACAAGGGTCTGAGTTCAATCCCTGGTTCTAAGAAAAAAAAAAAAAAAAGGTTATTGGGATTAAATTTTCACTAAATTTCTTGTAACATTCAGCTGTGAATCCATCAGGATCTTGGTTTTTCTTTGTTAGTTTTTTTTTATTACAGATTCAATTTCATTGGATAATTTTTTTGTTCAGAATTTTTATATCTTATTGGTTGAGTTTTGGTAATTTATGCCTAAGAATCTGTATTTTCTGAGCGAGTAAAGATTTTCAAAGTAGCTATTGATGATCTTCTGTATTTACACTGGATCTGTAGTATTTTCACCCTTCTTATCCCTTGCTATTTGAATTTGAGGTTTATTTTTACTCTCATTTTTTATAATGTTGTCTAGGGGTTTATCAATTTTATTTAATCTTTTAATGAACTAGCTCTTTGACTCATTAATTCTTTGTATTGTTTTCTATGTCTCAGTTGCATTAATTTCTGCTCTAATCTTTATAATTTCCTCCTGTCTTTGGGCTTTGGGCTTGATTTGTTCTTTTTTTTCTAGAAGATTGAGATGCAGCATTAGCATATATATTTGTTCTCATTCTGTTTTCATAATGTGTGAGGTTACCACTATAAACTTCCCTCTGAGAACTGCTTTCATTGCAACAAAATTCGGTAAATTGTGTTTGAATTATCATTTGATTATAAATATTGTTTAATTTTGTTTCATTTCATCTCTAACCCATGGATTTCTTAGGAGGATGTTATTTAATTTTCCTCTGTTTATGTGGGGTTTTTTTGTGGTTGCTTTTGTTAGTTTCCAGTTGCATTGCAAGGTAGTCAGATAATATACATGGTATAATTTCAGTTTTCTTGCATTTATTTAAGCATGATCTCTGGACTAGTATTAGTCTATTCAGCAAATGTGCCATGTACAGCTGAAAAGCATGTGTATTCAGATGTTGTAGGTGGAACACTCTATAAATGTCTCCTAAGTCCATTTTTTTCAATGGTTGATTAGTTCTTTTATGTCTTTGCTAATATTTTGTCTAGTTGACCTATTTCTTTGAGATAATGTGGTGTTAATGTCCCCCATTGAGATTGTATTATTGTGTATTAGATTTTTCATGTCCTTTAAAATTAATCTTATATAGTTGGGTTCTCCCATATGTACTACATGCGTATTTATTGCTGATGTCTCTTCCTCTTGAAGTTTTCCCCTAACCATAGGTAGTAATCTTCATCTTGTTTGATCAGTCTTGGCTTGAAGTTCAGCTTGTCTGTGAACAGATTAGCTACCTCTGCTTTTTGATGAACTCCTGGTGCACACAGTATTATTTTTCATCCTTTTAATTTCTGCCTTTTTTTTTAGTTAAATGTGTTTCTTGTATTCAGCATATTGTTGGATTTCATTTCTTAATCGCTTCTGCCAATCTACTTTTTAATTGACAAATTGAGCCCATTTAAATTGCTGGTTATAATCAATATATATTGACATATTTTTCCTGTTATTTTCCTGCTGTTGGTTTCCTACCTTTCATATGTTTACTTTTTTGATCTATTTGGAGGTATCTTTTTGTGGTTGGTTCTTAGGGTTGTGGTCATTTTGATCCCTTTCTAGAGTGTATGTTGGTATTCTTTGTGGTGTTGGTTTGATCTTCATGAATTTCTTTAGTTATTATTTGCAATTGAAGTATTTTACTTCTCCATTAATTCTGAAAGAAACATTTTGCAGGATATATCAATGTGGGTTTGAAATTGTTTTCCTGTAGAACTTGAAATACTTTACCATATACTTTTTTTGACTTGACTGTTTGTTTATTTGGTGTGATTTTGGTGGACTTTCCTTTAAATGCAATCTGTTTCTATTCTCTAGCAGCTGTTAGTATGTCGTTCTTGCGCTGAATTTAGGGAATCTTATGACATGCCTGTGAGTAGATTTATTTGGTTGTTATTTGGAATTCTGTATGCCTCAATCATCTGAATATCAGATTATTGCCCCATACTTGGAAAATTTTCTACTAGTACTTCTGCAAACATTCTTTTTTATCTCATTTGCAATAGCTCTTTCTTTTTCACTGATGCCTACTAGTGTTTATTTTTTCTTTTTTTGTGATACTGGGGATTGAACTCAGGACCTTGGGCTTGCCAGTCAGATGCTTATTTTATTGAGCTATCTCTCCGACCCCCACTAGTCTTATCATCTTTGCATCATTTTGTAGCTGTTTCAATATTATCTCTTGTATCCTTGTTGTTTTTAAGAGATCTTTCCTTTCATGATGACTAACAGCAATCTTTCCAAGACCTCAAAATCTGTCTTTACTTTCTTTCGAACAATTTTTCCAACTTTTAATGGAGTTTTAAATTTCCCATATAGCCCTTTGAATATGTTTCATCCATTCTACTTCTTTCCTATATTGGTTGTTCAAGGTTTCAATCATCTTTTTTTTT
>NW_004524604.1:12203416-12205782 GCF_000260255.1 Octodon degus | reverse complement strand
AAAGCTAGGAATGGAAATCTCATTTAAACCAGCTATTCCTCTACTGGGAATTTTCCAAGAGGATCTGAAAACATCATATCATAATGATATATGTGTACCTATGTTTATAGCAGCAAAATTTGTGATAGTCAAATCTTGGAATCAACGAAGATACCTGTCACGAGGAATAGATGTAAAAGTTGTGGCATTTTTATCCAATTTTTTCTATGCTGCTGATTGCTGAATTTGTTCTAGTGGGCTGGGGTTCTGAGATTTATTTTGCTCCTTCATCTTGTCGTTTTCTATTTCAGATAGAACTCTTTTGATTTCTTTGATACTTCTTGGTGAAATTTTGATAGTAGGTAGCTGTATCATTACAATCAGAGCCTCTTTATAAAGGTCCGTTTTTCTGGTATCTTTTCTGTGTGTCAGAGATTCTTAGTTTGTGTGTGTCCCAAGATCTTGCTTTTTCTATTGATTGAGAGTGGGATATCAGTCTCCATTTGGCAGTGTCTTCTATTTTTTGGTATAGGCCTTTGATGTATTTGTTACCCAGAATTTCCTGATATTATTGCCCAAGGCAGAACATGTGGTTAAAAGGGATATGTTATCTAAGTTACAGTAGTACATTTAATACTAACAGCAGGTGAAATTTAGAAATTGAGAAACTGGTAACTAATGATATTGTACTTTAGACAATAGGAGCAAACATTGTAGCTATATAACAAAGAAGATTGTAAATTAGGAATTTGTATGTAAACTTATTCCCCAGAGTTTTATCTGGTTATCTCCTGTTGTGGACTTAGAGTATTCCAAGCAGACTAGTTTACCTGAGTTACCTCCTGCTGCCTCCTTTCCATTGTTCCTTCCATAGTTCAGGCCACAGTCTTAGTTATGCTGTCCACAGCTGTGGGCCTAAGTTATCTGTGTAGATGAAAGCTATTGGCTTTTGGGTATTGACTTTATAACCTGCTATGCTACTGAATTTCTGTATTAATTCTAGTAGCTTCTTGGTGGAGATTTTTGGGTCTTCCAAGTAAAGTATCATGTCATCTTCAAATGAAGATATTTTAACTTCTTCTTTCCCTATTCTTATTCCTTTTATTTCTTTCTCTTGTCTAATGGCTGTAACTAATGATTCCAAAACTATATTGAATAGGAGTGGTGATAGAAGGCATCCTTGTCTTGTATCCGACCTTAAGAGTAAAAGTTTTCCATTTTTCCCCCTTTAGAATTATGTTAGTCATTGGGTTTTCATAAATGGCTTTTACCAGATTGAAGTAGAGGCCATCTATTCCAATTTTCTGTAGGACTTTTAACATGAATGAGTGTTGGACTTTATCAAAGCCTTTTGTGCATCAATTGAGAGATCATGTGTTTTTTTAATTTTCATTCTATTGACATAGTGTATTACATTTACAGATTTTCAAATATTGAACCATCCTTGCATCCCTGCGATGAATCCTACCTGGTCATTGTGTATGATCTTCTTGATGATTTGCTGTATTCTATTTGATAGTATTTTATTGAGGATTTTTGCATCCATGTTCATGAGGGAGATTGGCCTGTAGTTCTCTTTCTTAGTTGCATCTTTCCCTGGTTTTGTTATCAGTATATTACTTTCCTCAAGGAATGATTTTGGGAGGATTGCTTCATTTGCAATTTCATTGAAGTGTTTGTAGAGAATAGGGAATATATCTTCTGTAAATTTCTTGTAGATTTCAACTGGGCAATCATGCAGACCTGGACTTTTCATTGTCGGTAGGTTTTTTATTACATCTCTTATTTCATTGGCCATTATCGGGCTATTGATACATATTTTTTTAAACTGGGGATTGAACTCATGCCTTTGCACTTGCCAGGGAATTGATTATTTCACTGAGCCATCTCTGCGGCCCCTATTGATAGTGTTTATATCTTGTTGATTCAGTTGTGGTAATTTGTACCTTTCTATGAATCTGTCCATTTCGTCTGTGTCTTCTATTCTGGGAGAATAAAGATTCTCAGAGTAGCTATTGATAAACTTTTGAATTTCCACTGGGACTGTGGTAATTACAGCCATTCATGCTTTATTGCTTGTATTTGAATTTTTTCTTTCCTCTTTTTGATGAGATTAGCTAGGGGCTTATCGATTTTCTTTAATCTTCCAAATAACCTGGTTTTTGCTCTGTTAATTCTCTGAATTATTTTCTTCATCTCAATTGAATTAATTTCTGTTATAATCTTTATGATTTCGTCCCATCTTTGGGCTCTGGGTTTGGTTTGCTCTTCCTTTTCTAGTTGTTGAAGGTACAGTGTTAGGGTATTTATTTGTACCCATTCTGTTCTCCTAATGTGTGAGTGCACAGCTATGAATTTCCCTCTGAGAACTGCTTTCATCATATTCC
>NW_004524604.1:12193097-12202865 GCF_000260255.1 Octodon degus | reverse complement strand
TAATATGCATGGGATGATTTCTGTTTTCTTGCATAAACTTAAGCATGACCTATGGACCAGTATGTGGTCTACTTTAGAAAATGACCCATGTGCAGCTGAGAAAAATGTGTATTCAGCTGTGTTTGGGTGGAACAGTCTGTACATGTCCACCAAGTCCATTTGTTTCAAGCTCTGGTTCAGTTCTGTTATTTCTTTGCTAATATTTTTCTGCTTGACCTATCTTTTTTGGATAAGGGGGTGTTAAGTCTCTTGTTAAGATTGTGATATTGGGTATTAGATATTTCATGTCCATTAAGATTTGCTTTATATAGTTGGTTGCTCCCATGTTGGGTGCATACATATTTATGAGTGTTACCTCTTCCTCTTGAATTTTTTCCCTAACCAGTATATAGTGGCCTTCTTTATTTTGTTTGATCATTTTTAGTTTGAAGTTGAGACTGTCTGAGAATAGGATGGCTACCCCTGCTTTTTTCTGAGTTGCTGGGGCATGTAATATTGTATTCCATCCTTTGATTTTCGTGTATGAATGTCTCAATGAGTTAAGTGTGTTTCTTGTATACAGTTTATTGTTAGCTTTTGTTTCCTAATGCACTGTGCAGTATATTTCTCTTAATTGCTGAATTGACTCCATTTACATTGATGGTTAGAATTGAGATGTTTTGACTTACAGTTGAGATATTATTTACCTGTTGTAGCTTACTCTTTTTCTCCTGTGTTTAATTGCTTACCCTATTTAGTTGGTTGCTTCTGATCTCATTTGTGGAGTTCTGATCATTTTGGTCCCTCTCTAGAACATCTTTCATTAGCCTGTGTAGGATTGGCTTTGTCATCATGTAATTCTTTAGTTCTTCTTTGTAATGAAAGCATTTCACTTCTCCATCAAACTTGAAAGAGAGTTTTGTAGGATAAAGTAGTTTAGGCTGGTATTTGTTTTCTTAGAGGTCTTAAAGCATTCTGATCCATGTTCTTCTTGCCTTCATGGTTTGTGAAAATAAGTCGGCCCTAATTCTGATGGATTTTCTTTTAAATGTGATCTGATTCTTTTCTCTAGTGCATTTCAGTATATTTTTCTTGTGCTGAATTTCTGGGATCTTGGTTATTATATGTCTTGGTGGGTTTTTAATTGGGTTGAGGTTACTTGGCATTCTGTATGCTTTGGTTACCTGAATGTCAGATTGTTTCCTCATATTTGGGAAGTTTTCTGCCATTACTTCTGCCTATATTTTTTCATGTCATTTGTATTCACTCCTTTTTTCTCCTTGATGCCTATTAGTCTCACATTGTTCATCTTTGCATCATCTTGCAGGTGATGGATTTTATTTCCTGCATCCTAATTATTTTTAAGAGATCCTCTCTTACCTTTTCACTAGCAGCACCAGCACCTTCAAGATATGAAACTTTGTCTTCACTTTCACTTAAACAGCTTTTCAAGATTGTGATTGAGATTTTAAATTCCTCTGTGTCTGTTTGACTCTGCTTCACATGATCTATTTTTTTCCTGTATTGATTCTTCAAAGAATCTGTCATTTTTGTCATCTTCTCTATTTTTTATCAGTGTCTTCTTTAGAAGCAGCTGTTAATTCTTTTACTGCAGTGTTTTTTTAAGATGTTATTTCCTCCCTATGTGTCTGTAGTTGATGCTTTACTTCAGATGCTATGAGTTTTGAGAATTCTTTCTTTATTTCAGACAAAAATTGCGCTCTGATATCCTCTATAAGTTTCTGCTGTTGTTTATTTACTATTGACACTATTAATTCATAGATTTGAGCTGAGGTAGCAGAGTAGAATTCCGCTCTGAGTTTCTCTATGACTTTCTCTTGTTGCTTATTTACTATCGACACTATAAATTCATATATTTGAGCTTAGCTAGTATCCTCTGCACTTGTTCTGGGTGGGCACTTAGTTTCCTCCATATGTTTCTGCATTTGATTCTTTACTGTAGATCTTATTAATTGAGGGATTTCTTTTTTCATTTCTAATCTGAGTTCCTCTATACCTTTCTGCAGCCCTTTTTTTCATTTCAGAAGCTTTTGATTCATTGATTTAAGCTCTGTGATTTCCAATTCATTCTGTGTTAGTGTCTTCTTCACTTTTTATTGGTAGGCTTGGGTTCTGAGATCGCATTTTGTTCCTTCTCATTGGCATTTTGTGTAGCACTGTCTTCTGACCTTTGTTGTAGATCTTTGTTGCAGTTATGACCTTAGCACCTACTGAAATTCAGGTGTAGATCTACAAAGTTTCTATTTATCCAGCTGTGCCTGGCTTGAATCTGTCTTCTGTTCTCAGTTCTTTCCTGCTGCTGCCCTTTGGAGTGAACTTGTTGTGCCCTTCTGGCATGATCTTCTGCTCCTGGACTAGCTGGGTGGTTCTGTCCCCTACTCTTTCTGCAGGGATTGCAGCTGCAGGGTTTTCACCTGAGGACTGTATGCCATGCCTGAGCTGAGTCTGGAGGGGACAAGGTGGAATAGGTGGGAGAGGCAGCTCTCCCACACACTCACCAGGCCTGGGTTAGGACTGGATCTGGGGGTTTTCAGAACACGGCAGAAATTCCTACTTGGTGGGTGGACTGTGAGGGGTGCTGCGGAGTGTTGGGGATGTCCCAAGGGGGTGGAAAATTGTCTCAGCCACACTGCGTCTGGACTGGGACTGGCAGGTCCCACCAGCTCAGGTTAGCTGGAAGCTATATCACACACCTATTGGGCCTGGGCTAGGACTGGATCTCTTTTTTTTCTTTTTTGTGTGTGTGTCTATTTGTTAGGAAAAGGTCTACAGGGTGTTCAGGGTCTCATTACTAGATCATATTTACAGTGATCCACCTGTATACAGCATCCCAAAAGCTGCTATTACACGTGTGCAACACGATGCCCAGTCTCAATTGCCATCTCAGCATGCCCTGGGGTGGGGCCCACATTGCAGGCCAGGGGATTGAAGCCCTAACCCCATCTCCTGCTTGCAGGTACCTTAATCTGCTGAGCTGTTTGGCCTGCCCAATTATGAAGTTTTTGAAAAGGAAAAAGGAGAAGCTTTCCAAGGTATGTTTTCTGAAAAGACCAAAGTTGATAAAGTGTTCAGCAAGGCAAAATGCTACAAAAGTAAATCAAGTTTTTTATTAGATCACATTTAGCAATAGGAGCTGCTTATAATATCAGTTACAATGGCTTTTTAGACACAGTAGCCTGGCAGTCATTGGTATCAGTGAACTTGTGTGAGGAAATATAGTGTTGTTTGAGGTTTTGCAAGGGAAACAATATAATATTGGACACATTTTATAAAATTATTTAATCGCTGAAAGAATCATATACAAAAAGAGAATGCAGGAAATCTGTCCACACACTACAGATAAAAGAATTCATCTGATGGCATGGGTCCCACAATAATGTTGCATGCATGTGTGCTTCATGGTTCTGCACCAGAAAGACCCAAAGTTCAGTGGTGGAAGGTAGAAAGTTTATCTCAGCAGGATAAAAGATTTATGCTAGAAGACTGAGAAATCTGAAATGGAGCCAGGAAGAAACACTCAAGGTAAGAACCAGAGCTCTCCACAAAAGTACCATAGCCATCCTCAGTAGCAATGAGGTCCAGAGCTCTTCTGATTGTGAGGAAAGCCAGGTTCCTATGATGAAATCCAGTGCAACAAGCTTCTCCAGGAGACTGCACTGTGTACCATCTTCTCCTCTAGAACCATGAAGAACTGCTCAAGGTGAGGAGCTTAGTTCTCCAAAGTAAAACATAGGCATTCTCAGTAACAATGTGGTTGCAAGCTCCTCTGCCAATGTGAACAACCTGTCATCAGGAAAACCAGCATGACAAGGTTACCCAGCAGAATAGCCCAGGAGAATCAGCAGCCTCCAACAGCTCCAACGGCTTCTGCAAAGAGTTGCCCTAAGGAGCTCCAACAATTTCTTAAGTTCTTACTCTCATGCTGCTGACAAAAAAAAAAAAAAAAAAAAAAAAAAAAAAAAAAAAAAACATGTGGGCTTTACAAACATAGCACCACACTCGTTCAGTTCAGCTGGGCAGAAAAAGTTGACTACCAGTTGGTGATCAAACACATACAGATGCCAAGTTCAAGAATCCCAGATGTTCAGAGAGAGGAAATTGGTCAAGCAATGGCAGTGACTCATCCACATGGTTGACACTGAACCTTTCTACAAGCCATGGTACAGGGTTTCAGGATAAATTCTGAGGGAATTTGAATGACTTTATCAGATACAAAAGATACGCTTCTTGTTATATAGAATTGCTTTATCATGGTCTTAAACATCAAGCAGAAAAGTATAAAAACAAAGTATAAAAAGTAAAGGCTTACTAATATGCTGACCTGCAAAAGGCTCAATCAAGTCAACAACTTCTGACATTGCCAGTCTTATGGGAAACCCACTACTATTATGGACTACTGGACTATATTGGAATATTTTGCTGAATTCACTCACCTACAATATTTAAATGATAAAGAAATACCCTTCTCTGACAAAATTAAACAAAAAAGGGGAATACAAATGAACGACCATTTTGTATCTGTATATTCAAAATAATTAGGATAGATATGCAGCTGCATTCTATTAGTTCAATGAATAGAGAGGTTTATTCTAATAGTGTTTGTGGACAGAATATCATGTCTGCCGCTTGTACAATGAATAACCACTAAGACAACAATATACAATTTATTAATTAGTGAAACTGTGCTAGTAATATGTTGTGAAACTGCCTCAATGCTATTTGTTTCTCAATAAAATTATTTAAAAAATTAAAATATAAATTAAACAAAAAGAATCTCAGATGTTAAAAAAATAATGCAGTATGGTGGAAGAGGGAAGCTGGTGAACAAGAGATGGTCTTTATTTCGTTCTGCTTTAATTTGTTTTCAAATAAGAGACCTGAGCGTTTTTAACTGGTGATCAGACCTATTTCGGGCCAGTGCAGATAAAAAGAGTTGGAGATCAAAAGAGAGGAAGTGGGGCCAAGGAGATGGCTTAGTAGAATAAGAGCTTGCCTGGCAAGCACAAGAGCCTGAGTTCAATCCCAGGTTCCGCCAAAAAAAGAAAAAAAAGAAAGAAAGAGAGAGAGAGAGAGAGAGAGAGAGAGAGAGAAAGAGAGGAAGTAACAATGGAGATGGAGATGGAGGAAGAGGGTCTTTAATGGCCAAAAGAAAGGAGCATAACTAAATTAGAAAGAGGCAATTACAAATTCAGCTTATTTCACTAGAAAACAGATCTTTTAAAAGGGTAAAGTGGAATTTTAAAAATTTTTTTCCATAATTTTATTGAGAAAAAATAGCAATGAGACAGTTTCAAATCAAATTAGTAGGACAGTTTCAATGATTAATATATTGCATATTGCTTTCTTAGTGGTTACACATTATACAAGATGCAGACATGATATCCTGTTTACAAACACTTTTAGAACAAATCTTTCTATTCATTGAAATAAGAAAATGTAGCTGTATATCTATCCTAACTATTTTGAATATGCAGATACAAAATCGTCATTCATTTGTATCCCCTTTGTTTGGTTTTGTCATTTAAATATTATAGGTGCATGAATTCAGCAAGATATTGCAAAACAGGCCAGTAATCCATAATAGTAGAGGGTTTTCCATTTCTGACATTCTGACAATGTCAGAAGTTGCTGACTTGAGCCTTTTACAATTCAGCCTAATAATATGGCTTTACTTTTTACATGTTGTTTTTATACTTTTCTGTTAGATGGTTAAGACCAAGATAAAGTAAGACATATATAACTAGAATTGTAGCTTCTGTATCTGATAAGGCCAGTCATATCCCCTCAGTATTTATCCTGAAACCCTGTACCTCAGTTAATAGATCCTTTGCTAGTGTCAGCAGTGTGGATGAGTCACAACCATTGCTTTACCAATTTGTGAATGCCTGAGAGAAAGTTTTCTCATGATGTGACTCTCCTTAGGCACACACTACATCATCGATCACTTTCCTCTGTGGCTCCATAATCTGTTTGACCAGAAAATTTGGGACACAACTGAGTTACATGATGTTCCAGTACAGCTTCTCCTGAGTCTTGAGTCTTCACTGACCTTGGAACGCTAGGGCCAAAATGTTGGCTGACCTTGTGGCCCTCCTTTTCTCTAATCTTTGAAATGCAAACTTAGGTTGTTAACCCTTCAGAAGAGAAGCTTATTGTTATTACCCTACAACCTACAACCTAGGCTGTTGAGCTTAATCTCACTATCCATCTGAAAACCAAAGATTTTAGGCATAACATGGAACAGGTAATTTCCATCAAGTATTGCTATGTTAAACTGTAACTCCCTACAGAATACGACAAAAAATTAAAATATATTCTAAAAAGTACAAATAAACAATTACATATTTTTACACACAAGTTTAGAAATCTAACCATTTACAGCAGTGTAGAAGGACAGTCCTGCAACACCCCTTTTCCTGTTTCCTGCCTTCATTCTCTACCCCTTTATTTTAAAACAAACATCTATCTGATAGACAGTGCAGCAGCAACTGATATGTCATGACAAGCAGCACGCATTCAGAAGACCAAAATGAGGCACTCCAAGCATGACCCTACTATTGCATATTGCCATCTTCAGTGCAGTTGCTTAGTTCACAGGTATCAGCATATGCAGATAATCAGGGTAAGAATCCTGTCAATTAAGTGCCAGCTTCAAAAACCTTCAGAAGATGCTCAGGATTGTTGCCTTATCCATTTTGTACGTATAAATGTATGGCTTTGCCCCTTTCAGATTTCCTAGCTTTTTTCCTAGCTCTTTCTTCATCATCTAATCCTCAATCCTTCCTATCTTTTTAATTGTGTTATACCTTTCTATTTGTATTTCTTCTTTTGAGTTCTTATACTACAGAAACCATACGATATTTACACATGTGAGTCTGGTTTATTTAACTTTTGAGTATATCTTCATGCTGCACAAACTTAAATATAAATGCTTCAAGTTTCTCAATCTTTTTTTTTACATTTTTCCTAGAAGTTAATTGCTCTACAAGATGCAGAAATGATATACTATATACAAACAACACTAGAACAAATCGCTCTATTAATTAAGAGAATATAACTATATATTTATCCTAACCAATTTGAATACACAGATTCAAAATGGACATTCATTTGTATCCCTTTTTTTTTTGCTAAGTTCCGTTATTTGAATATTATAGGAGTGTAAACTCAGTAAAATATTCTAACAGAGTCCAGTAGCCCATAATACTATTGGGTCTTTCACTTCACAGGCAATGTCAGAAACTGTTGACCTTTGTTCCCTATAGCTCAACATAAGAGCATGGCTTTACTTCTTTTATTTCACCTTTATACTTTTCTGCTGGATGGCAAAGACCAAGGTACAGCAGGACCTATGCAACAAGAGTTTTAGCTTTTGGGTCTGAAAAGGTCAGTGAAATCCAATCAAGATTTATCCTGAGATCCTTTACCTCAGATAGTAGAACCTTTGTCAGTGTCAGCCATGTGGATGAATCATGGCCATTGCTTGCGCAATATGCTCTCTGTGAAAGCCAGAGAGAAAACGGGACTCTCCTTAGGCATACTCTACATCATCGATCACTTTCCCCTTTGGCCCTATAATCTCCTTGATCAGAAAATTTGGGACACTACTGAGTTACATGATGTTACAGTACAGGTTCTCATAATCCTGAGTCTTAATTGACATTAGAAGGCTATGGCCAAAATGCTGACTTTCTTTGCAGCCCTCCTTTTTCTCTAATTTTGGTCTGCAAACTTAGGTTGTTAACTATCCAGAAGACAAGCTTATTGTTATTACCATACAACTTAGGCTGTTAAGCTTAACCTCACTATCTGTCCGCATATCAAACATCTTAGGCATAATATGGAACAGGTATTTTTCATCAAGTATTGATATGTTGAACTTTAAGTCCCTACAGAATATGATAAAAAACATTTAAAAATTAGAATGTATTTTAAAAATAGGCATAAAGAATTATAAACTTCTTATGTTTACACATAAGTCCAAAAATCTCACCATATACAACCTTCAAGCAGGACAATCCCACAATTTTCCTTTTCCTTTCTCTTGCTTTCATTCACCACCCCTTCTTCTTGAACAACCACTTACCCGAGAGACATCATAGCAGCAAATGGCATGTCATGACAAGCAGCCCATATTCAGAAGACCAGAATGACAGGCACTCCAAGCATGAAACTACTATTACAAACTACGATCGGCAGTGCAGTAGCTTAGTTCACAGGTATCACTATATATAGTTAGTCAAGGTGAGAATCTTTCCAATTTACTGCTAGATTAAAAAATCTTCTGAACGTTCTCAGGATCATTGCGTTGCCCATCTTCTACATATAACTGTATGGCTTGACTTATTCATGTTTCCTAGCTCTTCTCCTTTCCCTCTCAAGGTTAGTTATTCCTTGAGATCCTGATATCCTTTTACTTGTACTATACCTTTCTATTTGTATTTCTTCTTTTGAGTTTTTATACAAGGGAGACTATACGATATATACACATGTGTGTATGGTTTATTTAACTTATGAGTATATGTTCAACTGGCATCCACTTCAATATAAAGTCTTCGAGTTTATATTTCTTAATAGCTGAATAATACTCCATTGTGTAAAAATACCACAGCTTTTTCAACCATTCCTCAGGTGATGGGCATCTTGGTTGTTTCCAAGATTTGGCTATCAAAAATTGTGTGACTATAGCCATAGGCACATATATATCACTATGATATGATGTTTTCAGATCCTCTGGGAAAATTCTCAGTAGAGGAATAGCTGGTTGAAATGGGATTGCCAGTCTAACTTTTCTAAGGAGTCTCCATACTGATTTCCATAATGGTTGCATCAGTCTACATTCCCACCAGCAGTGGAGCGGTGTTCCTTTTTCCCCCCACCTCTCCAACATGTGTTGTTGGGTGATTTCTTTATGATAGCCATTCTTTCTGGGGTGAGATGATATCTCAATGTGGTTTTAATTTGCATTTCGTGGATGTGTAGTGATGTGCAGCATTTTTTCATATATTTATTCGTTTCTTTACTTTCTTCCTCTGCGAAGTGTGTGTTCATCTCAGATGCCCATTTCTGGATTGGGTCGTTAAATTTTGGGGCCCTAGTGTTTTTTAGTTCTTTATAGATTCTAGAGAGCAGACCTTTGTCTGAGTATTTATTTGTCATGATTTTCTTGAAATTTGTAGGTTGCCTTTTAACTTTGTTGGTAATTTCTTTTGACGTGAAAAAACTTCTCAGTAAGAGCAGGTCCAAGTTGTTAACCTGTTTCCCATGTGATTTGATTTCTGTCCATGAACTCTTTGGCTAGCCCTATGTCTTCAAGAGTTCCTCCCACTTTCTCTTCCAGGAGATCTAGTGTCTCTGGTTTAATGTTTAGATATTTAATTCATTTTGACTTTAGTTTAGTGCATGGTGATAGACCTGGGTCAAGTTTGAGTTTTCGTCATGTAGAGAGCCAGTTTTTCCAGCACCATTTGTTAAAGAGGCCATCTTTCTTCCAGTGAGTATGTTTGGCCCCTTTGTCAAAGATAAGGTGGCTGGGTGTGTTTGTAGGGTCTTCAGCATCTTCTAATCTATTGCATTGATCCTCAGGTCTATTTTGTTGCCAGTACCATACTGATTTTATGACAGTAGCCTTGTAGTATAATTTCAAGTCAGGAATTGTAATGCCTCCTGCCTTGTCTTTATTGCCCATAATTGCATTTGCTATTCTATGTCTTTTCTGGTTCCAAATAAATTTTAGGAATTATTTCTCTGTGTTTGTGAGATATGTGG
>NW_004524604.1:12185222-12192024 GCF_000260255.1 Octodon degus | reverse complement strand
GTATTTCATTGGCTGCTATTGGGCTATTGACAGTGGCTATATCTTGTCTATTCACTTGTGGTAATTTGTACATATCTAGGAATCTGTCCTTTTCTTCTTTGTATTCTATTCTGTGAGAGTAAAGATTCTCAAAGTAGCTATTGATAATCTTCTGAATTTCCACTGATTCTGTGGTAATTACACCCTTTTCATTCCTTATTGCTTGCATTTGATTTTTTTCTTTCCTCTTTTTGATGAGGTTAGCTAGGGGCTTATCAATTTTATTTAATCTTTCAAAGAACCACCTTTTTGCTTTTGTTATTCTTTGAATTGTTTTCTTCGTTTCAATTGAATTAATTTCTGCTTTAATCTTTATTATTTCCTCCTGTCTTTGGGCTCTGGGTTTGGTTTGCTCTTGTTTTCTAGTTGTTTAAGGTGCAACATTAGGGTATTTATTTGTTCCTGTTCTGTTTTCCTAATATGTGAGTTCACAGCTATGAATTTCCCTCTGAGAACTGATTTCATTGTATCCCCCATAAATTAGGATAAGTTGTGCTTGAATTTTCATTGAATTTTGGATATTGTTGAATTTCTTGTCTAATTTCATCTGTGACCAATTGATTGCTGAGTAGTAGGGTGTCATTTAATTTCTATGTATTTAAGGTTTTTTTCTGGTTTCTTTTGTCATTTATTTCCAGTTTCATTGTATTGTGGTCAGAAAATGAGCATGGGATAATTTCTGTTTTTTCATATACTTAAGCTGAACTATGTACCAGTATGTGGTCTATTTTAGAAAATAACCCATGTGCAGCTGAGAAAAATATGTATTCATCTGTGTTTGGGTGGAACACTCTGTATATGTCCAGCAAGTCCATTTGTTTCAAACTCTGGTCCAGTTCTGTCATTTCTTTGCTAAGTTTTTGTCTGGTTGACCTATCTTTTGGAGATAAGCGGGTGTTAAGGTCTCCTGTTAAAATTGTGATATTGGGTATTAGATTTTTCATGTCTATTAAGATTTGCTTCATATAGTTGGGTGCTCCTATGTGTGTTGCATACATATTTATGAGTGTTACCACTTCCTCTTGCATTTTTCCCCTAACCATTATATAGTGGCCTTCTTTATTTTGCTTGTTCATTGTTGGTTTGAAGTTGATACTTTCTGAAAATAGGATTGCTACCCCTGCTTTTTTCTGAGTTTCTGGGGTGTGTAGTATTGTGTTCCATCCTTTGACTTTCAGCCTCTGAATGTCTTTATGAGTTAAATGTGTTTCTTGTATACAGCCTATTGTTGCATTTTGTTTCCTAATCCACTGTGCCAGTCTATTTCTCTTAATTGGTGAATTGAGTTCATTTACATTGATGGTTAGAATTGAGATATATTCACTTACTGTTGACATATTATTTACCTGTTGTCGTTTATTCCTTTTTCTCCTGAGTTCAATTGCTTGCCCTATTTAGTTGGTTTCTTCTGATCTCATTCATGGAGTTCTGATCATTTTGGTTCCTGTCTGGAACATCTTTCAGTAGCCTGTGAGGGTTGGCTTTGTCTTCGTGAAATTCTTTAGCTGTTCTTTGTCATGAAAGTATTTCATTGCTCCATGAAAGTTGAAAGAGAGTTTTGCAGAGTATAGTCGTCTGGGCTGGAGTTTGTTTTCATAGAGGAATTGAAGTACTTTGCTCCATTCTCTTCTTGCCTGCATGGTTTGTGAAGAGAAGTCGGCCGTAATTCTGGTGGGTTTTCCTTTGAATGTGATCTGCTTCTTTTCTCTAGTGGCTTTCAGTAGATTATTCTTGTGCTGAATTTCTGGGATCTTGACTATTATATGTCTCGGTGTGTTTTTCATTGGACTGAGATTACTTGGTGTTCTGTATGCTTCGAATGTCAGATTGTTTCCTCATATTGGGAAGTTTTCTGCTATTACTCTGCCCGTATTTTTTTAATGTCATTTGTATTGACTCCTTCTTTCTCATTGATGCCTATTAATCTCACATTGTTCATCTTTGCATCATCTTGCAGGTGATGGGTTATTCTTCACTATATCCTCATTTTTTTCATATTTCTTTCCTCTACACTCTCTGCAGGGATTTCAGCTGCAGGGTTACACCCCAGGCCTGTATGCCTGGCCTGAGCTGAGACTGGAGTGGACAAGGTGGAGTAGAGCGAGAGGCAGCTCTCTCCCACATTCACAGTATCTGGGCTAGGACTGGATCTGGTGTTCCCGGAATGGGGACGAAATTCCTACTGGGCTGGCTGGGTGGGGCACGTGCTGTGAAGTGATGAGGGTTGTCCCTAGGGTATGGAATTGGGTCTCACCCACGCTGCACCTGGGCTGGCCCCAGTAATTAGTCCCGCCAGAACAGGATAGCCATAAGCTCTCCCACACACTCACAGGACTTTGTTTAGGACTGGGTCTGGTGGTTCCCAGATCGCGGCAGAAATTCCTACTCGGCGGGTGGGGTGGGGGAGGTGCTGTGGAGTGGTGGGCGTGGTCCCAAGTGGGTGGAAGTGGGTCTCACCCACGCTGCACCTGCACTGGAACCAGTAGTAGGTATCACTGGTGCAGGGTAGCAGGAACACACTCCTATCATTCTTTATAACTGAGTAGTACTCTATTTTATAAAAATATCACATTTTCTGCATCCATTCCTCAAGTGAAGGGCATCTTGTTTGTTTCCAAAATTTGGCTATCACAAATTGTGCTGCTATAAACATAGGTACACATATATCACTATTATATGATATTTTCAAATCCTCTGGGAAAATTCCCAGTAGGGGAATTGCTGGCATGAATGGATTTCCAGTCCTAGTTTTTTGAGAATTATCCACACTGATTTCCATATTGGCTGCACCAGTCTACATTCCCACCAGCTGTGGAGAAGGGTTCCTTTTTTCCCCACAGCCTCTCTAACATCTGTCATTGTTTGATTTCTTTATGACAGCCATTCTTTCTGGGGTGAGATGATATGTTAGTGTTATTTTAGTTTACATTTCACAGATTGCTACTGATGTGGAACATTTTTTCATATATTTATTCTCTTGTTTAATTTCATCCTCTGAGAAGTGTGCGTTCATCTTGGATTCCCATTTCTGGATTGAATTTTTAAATTTTGATGCCCTAATGTTTTTTATTTCTTTATAAATTGTAGAGAGCAAACCTTTTTTCTGAGTGCCTATTTGTCTAGTTTGCTTCCAAAGTTGTGGCTTGTCATTTCACTTTGTTGGTAATTTCTTTTGACATGAAAAAATCTTCTCAATAAGAGGAGGTCCCAGTTGTTAATTCTTTCAAGTGTTACCCAGGCAATTTAATTTTTGTTCATGAACTCTTCCTCCCCTATTTCTTCAAGAGTTCCTCGTACTTTTTCTTCCAGGAGATTCAGTATTTCTGTTTTAGTGTTTAGATCATTAGTACATTTTGACTGCAGCTTAGTGCATGGTGATAGATATATGTCAAGTTTTATTTTTTGGCATGTAGAGAGCCAGTTTTTCCAGCACCATTTGTTAAAGACACTATTGTTCCTCGAGTGAGCATGTTTGGCTCTTTTGTCAAAGATAAGGTGGTTGAATGTGTTTGTAAAGGTTTCAGCATCTTCTACTCTATTCCATTGATCCTCAGGTTTATTTCTTTGCCAGTACCAAGCTGATTTTATCAAAGTAGCTTGATAGTATAATTTTCCTTCAGGCATTGTAATGCCTCCTGCCATGTGTTTGTTGGCGAATATTGCCTTTCCTATTCTAGGTCTTTTCTGGTTCCAAATTAATTTTGGAGTGATTTCTATAGGTCTGTGAGTTATGTTGGTGGTAGTTTGATAGGAATTACATTAAATCAGTACAGCAATTTTGGGAGTATGGCCCTGTTCACAATGTTGTTTTTTCCTATACAGGTCCAGGATATATATTTTCATTTTGTGAAAGCCTCTATGAGCTCTTTTTTTCAGAATACTATAATTATCCTTGAAAAGATCTGTGACTTCTTTAGTTAAATTAATTACGTAATATTTCATTTTTTTCTGTGCTGTTCTAAAGGGTATTGTTTCAATAAATTCCTACTCAGTGAGTTTGTTATCTGTGTAGAGAAATGCTATTGACTTTTGTGTATTGACTTTGTATTCTGCTATGCTACTGAATTTGTGTATCAATTCTAGTAGATTCTTGGTGGAGTTTTTTTTGTTGTTGTTGTTGTTGTTTTGTGTTCCAAGTAAAGTATTGTGTCATCTGCAAATAATATAATTTATCTTCATCTTTACCTATTCTTATTCCTTTTATTTATTTCTTTCTAATGGCTCTAGCTAATGATTCCAGAACAATATTGAATAGGAGGGGTGATAGAGGACACTCTAGTCTTGTACCTGATTTAAGAGTAAGAGATTTCAGTTTTTCTCCATTTAGAATTATGTTCACTATTGGGTTATCATTAATGGCTTTATCATATTGAATTAGAAGTCTTCTACTCCAATTTTCTTCCGTACTTTGAACACGAATGAGTGTTGGACTTTTCAAAAGCCTTTTTCTGCATCAATTGAGATGATCATGTGGTTTTTAGTTTTCACTCTATTGATACAATAGTGTATTACATTTATAGATTTTTGAATATTAAACCATCCTTGCATCCCTGGGATGAATCCCACCAGGTCATTCTGTTTGATCTTCTTGATGATTTCCTGTATTCTATTCGCTAGGATTTTATTGAGCATTTTTGTGTCTGTGTTCATGAGGCAGATTGGCTGGTAGTTCCCTTTTTTAGTTGCATCATTCCCTGGTTTTGGTATCAGTGTAATACTTGCCTCCAGGAAGGATTTTGGGAGGATTGCTTCCATTTCAATTTCATTGAAGAGTTTGAGGAATATAGGGATTATATCTTCCATAAATTTCTTCTAGAATTCAGCTGTGAATCCATGCGGACCTGGACTTTTCTTTGTCAGTAGGTTTTTTTTTAATTGCATTTATTTCATTGGCTATTTTTGGGTTCTTGAGCTTTCTTATATCTTCTTGATTCAGTTTTGGTAATTTGTACCTTTCTAGGAATCTGTCCATTTCATCTGTGTGTTGTATTCTGTGAGAGTAAAGATTCTCAAAGTAGCTATTGACAATTTTCTTAATTTCTACTGGGTCTGTGGTGATTACACCCTTTTCATTCCTTATTACTTGCATTTGCATTTTTTTTTTCAAATTTTTGATGAGTTTAGTGAGGGGTTTATCGATTTTATTTACTCTTTCAAAGAACTAGCTTTTTTATTCTTTAATTCTGTGAACTGCTTTCTTCATATCTATTTAATCATCTTCTGCTCTAATCTTTTATGATTTCTTCCCATCTTTGGGCTGTGGGTTTGGTTTTCTCTTCCTTTTCTACTTGTTGGAGGTGCAGCATTAGGGTGTTTATTTGTTCCCATTCTGTTTTCCTAATGGGTGAGTCCACAACTATGAATTTCCCTCTGAGAACTGCTTTCATCTCATCCCATGAATTCCAATAATTTGTGTTTGAATTTTCTTGAATTGTAGATATTGTTGTATTTCTTGTTTAATTTCATCTGTGACCAATTGTTTGGTGAGTAGGGTGTTGTTTAATTTCCAAGTATTTAGGGTTTTTTTTTGTTTCTTTTGTCATTTATTCCCAGTTCATTACACTGTGGTCTGATAATATGCATGGGATAATTTCTGTTTTTTTGCATATATGTAAGCATAATCCATGGACTAATGTGTGGTCTGTTTCAGAAAATGACTCATGTGTGGCTGAAAAAAATGTGTATTCAGCTGTGCATGGTTACAACATTCTGTATATGTCCACTAAGTCCACTTGTTCCAAGCAATGTTTCCATTTTGTTACTTCTTTACTAATATTCTGTGTGGTTCACATATCTTTTTGGGATAAGGTAGTGTTAAGGTCCCCTACTATGATTGTGGTATTGGATATTAGATTTTTTATGTCCATTAAATTTGTCTTATATAGTTGGGTGCTCCTGTGTTTGGTGCATACATATTTATGAGTGTTACCTTTTCCTCTTGAATTTTTCCCCTAACCATTATATAGTGGCCTTCTTTATTTTGTTTGATCATTTTTGGTTTGAAGTTGAGACTGTCTGAGAACAGGATTGCTACTGCTGCTTTTTTCAGAGCTGCAGGGGCATGTAGTACTGTTTTCCATCCTTTGACTTTCAGCCTATGAATTTCTTTATAAGTGTTTCTTGTATACAGCAGATTGTTGGATTTTGTTTCTTAATCCACTATTCCAGTCTATTTCTTTTAATTGGTGAATTGAGTCCATTTATATAGATAGTTATAATTAAAATGTTTTGATGATTGACATGTTATTTACCTACTTGCTGTTGTTTACTCCTTTTTCTCCTATGTTTTATTGCTTGCCCTATTTAGTGGGTTCCTTCTGTTCTCTTTTGTGGAATCCTGATCCTTTTGGGCACTCTCTAGAATATCCTTCAGTAGTCTGTGTACGGTTGGTTCTTTCATCATGAAATTCTTCAGTTGTTATTTTTCATGGAAATATTTCACTTCTCCATCAATCTTGAAAGAGAGTTTTGCAGGGTATATTATTATGGGCTGAAATTTGTTGTCATAGAGGATTTGAAGTACTCTGCTCCATGCTCTTCTTACCCTCATGGTTTGTGAAGAGAAGTCTTCCATAATTCTGATGGGTTTTCCTTTGAATGTGATCTGCTTCTTTTCTCTAGCAGCTTTCAGTATTTTATTCTTGTGCTTGATTTCTGGTATCTTGACTATTATATGTCTTGGTGTGTTATCAATTGGGTTGAAATTATTTGGTATTCTGTATGATTTTGTTACCTGAATATCAGATATTTTTCTCATATTTGG
>NW_004524604.1:12178652-12184963 GCF_000260255.1 Octodon degus | reverse complement strand
AAATGGTTTTGCAAGCTTGTGATTGAGAGTTTAAGTTGCACTATATCTCTTTGACTCTGCTTCATGCAATCTATTTCCTTCCTCTATTGCTCATTCAATTAATCTGTCATTTTTCCACTCTCCTCTATTATTTTAATCATTTCTTCTTTAGAAGCAGTTATTAATTCTTTTACTACAGAGATTTTTTTTAGATTGGGTTTCCTCCATATGTTTCCTCATTTGATTCTGTACTTTAGATGCTATTCATTCAGAAATTTCTTAGGTCATTTCTACTCTGAGTTCATCTATACCTTTCTACAGTTGTTTCTCTATTTCAGACATTATTGATTCAATGATTTCAGCTGTGTGATTCACAATTTGTTCTGTGCTAGTGCCCTCTTCACTTGTTCTTGGTGGACTTGTGGATCTGAGATTGCATTTTGCTCCTTCTCTTTGTCATTTTGTGTAACACTGTCCTCTGACCTTTGTTGTAGAGCTTTGGTGCAGTTATAACCTTAGCACCTACTGAAATTCAGGTGCAGATCTACAAAGTTTGAATTCATCCTGTTGTGCCTGGCTTGGGTCTTGCTACTGTGGTCAGCTCCTTCCTGTTGCAGTCCTTGGGAATGAACCTGTTATGCCCCTCTGGCAAGATGTTCTCTCCTGGACTAGCTGGATGGTTCTGTCACCCACTCTCTCTGCAGGCTGTGCAGCTGCAGTGTTTCACCCCAGTCCTGTATGCCTGGCCTGAGCTACATCTGGAGGGGACAAGGGGGCTCAGTAAAGAGGGGTTACTCTCCCACATATTTGCAGGGCTGAGGTTGGACTGGATCTGGGGGTCTGGAGAGCACTGCAGAAGTTCTCACTCACTCAGCAGGCTTGGCGACTGGGTGGGGGTGGGGGCTCCAGAGTAGTGGTGTACCAAATGCATGGCAGAGCGTCTCATTCATGCAGTTTTCCTGGGTTTGGCCTGGAGAGTTCCCTCTGGCACAGGGTAGGTGGAAGCTCTCCCACACACTGGCCAGCTCTGGGCTTGGGCTGGATCTGGGGGCTTGAGAGCACAGTAGAAGTTCTCACTCACTCATCAGGCTTGGGGGAGAGCTCCGGAGTGTTGAGAGCTTCCCTAGGGCATGGCAGAGGGTCTCACTCATGCAGCATGCCTGGGTTTGGACCTGAGAGGTCCTGCAGGTACAGGGTAGCCACAGTAAAGTGGTATTATTGATGTCTCTTGAGTTTTCCTAAGGTAATTCTCTAAATTTATGAGAGATTTTGGATCATTTTGAGGGGATAGTATAGTAGTGTCAGGAACATGTTTTAAAATTAAATCTGCTTTAGAATGTTTTTAAATCTGACAAAAACACTGATTTGTTTTTATTATTGCACTTGCTTAAAAATAATATGCTAATTGTAGTCATATGTCTTGAACCTTTTGTGTTTTTATTGTGCCCTTGCTAAAGGGATCACAGGTTCTACTTCTCAAGACATGGACACTTGTTTCTGACAGCTTTCTAGAGTTCTACATTTGAATGTTTTACATGAAACTGCAACTGCCCAAATTTTTGGAGTAAAGAGAAGAATTAAAAGCACAGTTAAGAGCACTGAAAGTTAAAAGCACAGTTGAAACCATAGTTATGATTTGTTTTCCATGAATGAGTAATTCAGTGATTCAATTTTCTGCTCTTCCAGTAGGTTGAGGCAAGGAGTCATGAAACTCAATGAGAAAAGTGTAATGTTTAATTCAATTGTTGACTATACAACTAATCAGGAAATTAGCTATTTAGTATTTATGGAGTAGTCTATAGAAACAAACAACAGCATTGCAGAGTTTATTTAAACATCTTAGGAAAGGTAGCTCAATGGTTTAAATTCAACCACATAACTGCAATACAAAATTTGTCTTTTTTAAAGGGGGGTTTCTTTTACACTAGGTCCCACTATATGGCTTAAGACAACCTTGACCCCACCATGCCACCCAGAACAGGTTTGAACTAGCAAGTGTCCTGCCTCAGCCTGAGCACTGGGATTACAGGTGTCACCCAGCTCAAGTGTTTTTTGTTTGTTTGTTTGTTGAGTTGAAAATGGTCAAATGAAATGACTGTGGCTGCATTCATACTAGATTTGCTAGCAACAACTCCAGAATAACACCAAAGAACTTCTTTAAATGTTTAGGTAGATAATGGGGTATCATTATTAACTGTGAGACCATTTTAATAAAAAACTGGGTACAAATACAGTTCCATATTTACTTGTGTAAGAAGAGGAGGAAGTAGCTGAAAAAGACATTAAAAGACAAAGTGTTACAGGATTAAACATTACCAAAGGAAAGCAGAAAAATCCTGATTTTTCTCCCTGCAATTATGTACAAAATATTAATTAACTATTAACTCTCTGCTTATTTTTCTTTGAATTATTGGAACTTAAACTATGTGATATTTCTTCACATGTTGCATTTTTATTTTCTTTGGACAAATCTTATTTCCTTAGAACATCTTATATGCTTAGAACAACAATCATCTAACTTTTAGGATGCCAGACTCTATTAAATAAAAGGGAACAAGCCATTTAAAATTAAATGAAAATAATGTGTTTCCATATGAAGCCCTACTTAAAAATTTTAGTATAGGGTTTTATTTGAATACACAGCTCCTGAAAATACATTTTTTTTGTTATTATACTCCCAAATTGTGAAAGCATATAGGAATAATGTGAATCTTATTTTGCCAAAGGTAGAGTACTCTTCTTATCCTCATGGCCTGTGCCACTAACATTTGGGGAATCACTTCACAAGCTCCTTAACCTATGGGATAAAGGAGATAGAATTTTAAATATCCAAACAGGTTTACCAAAGAAACAAAATCTCATTCAGAAGATGACTCTTTATAACTTATATTCATTTGGTTAAAGAAATTTGAGAAATGTGTTATTGCTTGAGGTCCCTTTAAAAAACATGATTTGAAAAAATGTTGTGTGAGTTGTAATTCTTTCTAATTAAAAACTAGGCAGGCCCTTACATGGGAGACCAGTGAGCTGTCCTGAGTTTTTCCCAAGCCTAACAAAAGAGAGAAGGACTTACCACTGCTTGTGCCTGCCAACGGGTATTGTTAAAGGAATCAAAATAAAGAGGCAAGGGGGTCAAGGGTCAGGAGCTCATATTTCCACTCTACATGACCCCGTCTCAGGCTGGGCTTCTCTTGTCATCTGTTTCTGAAGGTCTCTCAACACAACGCTCTCTCCACCCCTTTGGGGAGTCTTCCATATAGCCTGTGCTGGTGATTAATGAAAAGGGCTCACAGGAGACCTGAAAATACTTTGTACAAAAGGGTCCTCAGCACGGAAGCTTCTGAATAATACCTGCAGACATTATTCTCTTGAGAATTGAATGGGGAGAACTGTTTATCACCAATCCCACCTTCTTCTGTCATATCAAGTGACTTGATCAATGATATGCCACTTTCTAGTCCTATTATGGGCTGCCATCAGCATGTGACATTTCACCAACTGGACAATATTTGGCTGATGTTTGTGTTATTTTCAGTATTTTAAAGTAGGATAAGGGGAAGGTAGGAGTGTACACAAGTAGTAGAAAATTGTAATCATGTTCTAGCAAATAAAATTTAAACATTTAAAACAATTTGTATCAAAACTTACAAATTGGGGTACAAATTATTAATGGTTTCCTTGTCATATCATATATGACTGCCTCAAAATGTACAAAAAATTTCAGAGTTAGTAGGCATCCTATTCTCATTGGCTGCCTAACTAGAGATTTCTCAAGAGATTATTAAACATATTAATGAAAATCCAGAAGTGAGTCGAAAAGGGTTTTTCCCCCAGTACTTACTACTCAGTGAAATTAAACATGCTGTGGCTGTTATTTTTTCTAGTGGTTTAGGACAGTGAAATAAGGCATGGGCTCCAGCTCTAAGAGCTATCAGGGGTCCAATTTCTGGAAGCCCTAACGCCTAATGCCTAGCCCACAAGTGTACTGATTAGGACCATGACTGGCCAATTCCACACTGTTGGCGCTAATGAGCCTACAGAAAAATAGGAATTATCAGTTAAAGCTGCTGTTAAGCTGCTCCCCTCACAGTATATCAGCTACATGACTTTTCTTACTATCCTACAATTTAATATAGCATCTCTCAAAATAGTTGGCTTCTAGTTAGCATAAATTCATTGTAGAGGAAAAAGGGGAAGAAAGAGAGGCCATATTTGCCTATTGCTATGAGTGTAAAGTGCTCCCACACCAATGTGTTCATTTTAAACCATGAATTCTGTCAAGTACCATCCCTTCATTCTGTCTTCATGGAGTTTTCTTGAAATATTCCTCAATAAATCATCTTTTCCTCTCATTTTCTGTGCTTCCTACCTTTCCAAAGCAAAAAACCATCAGATTTACTAACCACTGACATGCAAACTATAACTATGAGACCTCAAAGCAGGCAATCCTGGCCAACCTGAAGCAAGAAAAACTTCAAATCTCTTATTAAATTTTCCCAGAAAAATAAAAGCAAAGCAGTTTTGCTAGTTTCATTTCAACAGTCAACTGACTTCCAAAATAACCATGACTGTAGAGAACTGATGTATGCATTTTGTTAAGGATAATAACATTTTCCACTTGAGTTGTAAGTAAAGGATTGTCTTCATCTGGGAGAGATACAGTACAAATTTTTAGGCTGCTGGAAAAACTGGTATAAAGGAAAGGGTAAACCCAACACTTATATTCAATCAGAAGGGAAACACAAAGGGGAAAATTTCCAAATTATCCAGGAGACCATTTGGATCATTGTCTAAGAAACACTTGCCAAACTTAAAGTTGCAATACGTGTTAGTGTTCCTTTTCTTCTGCTATTATTCTTTGCTTCTAGCTAAAAGCTCAGTCTATGTTCTCTGTCATCCACTCCCAGTCATTGTGTCCCCTCACCCATAATGCACTTCTTTCTAGGTTCTTTTCCCATTGTAGCTTGAGTAGTGGCAGTGTAGTATGACAGGCAGGAGCATGGTCACATGAATCCAACTTCCTGGGCCTGCTTCAGAAACTTGCTTGTGCTTTTATCTTCTGTGACCTCACACAAATTACTTTACCCTTCTATATCCATTTCTTTCTGTGTGAAATGGAAATCATAATAGTAGCCACACTTCATTTTTTCCATGTTTTCTTCCTAGAAAGAACTTAGTAACATGTATTTATCTGGAGCTGAGGTACAATTTTAGAGAGGATCGTCCTTCCAGAGAGAGGAGCAGAATGATAAGAAGGACTTCATATCAATGATGTATGTTTCAATTTCAATGTGAAATACAGTATGAAAATGTGCATTGTTTTTAACATTTTGAAGCTGATTCTCTGTGACATTTGTATGAGCAAAAAATAAGTTTACTTTACCAATGCACTTTAAGTTAGGAAATGAACTCACTTTTTTTTTTTTTTTTTTTGACAAGGAACTAAAATGGTGCAGAGGTAAGTTAGGTCATTTTTACTTTTAGAAGTGAATTCTAATTGCTAAAGGCCAATGATTCTACAGATATGCTTTAATTTCAAAACGTCTGTAATATCAGGAGCAGGTATTCTTAGATGGTAGTTGCATCCTCTTTACAAGTGAACACCATTTGTGTGGTACAATCCCTGCTTTGACACAATCACCTAAGCCCCACAATTTTTTTCTTTTTTTATTTTCAGGGAAGGGTATACAGGGTGTTCAAGGTCTCACTACTAGATTGGACTGATAGTGATCCACCTGTTTACAGCCTCCCAAAAGATCAAATCCGGGGCCGCTGTGACTGCTTGCAAGCATTTTAATCCACTGAGCTATTTGGCCAGGCTAGCCCCACTAAATGTTCTTGAAAGAAATTTGCCTCGGGCCGCCCCCCACCATTCTGCCATACCTCCCCACCCCTCCTGCCGAGTAGGAATTTCTGCCGACTTCCCGGAACTCCCAAACCCAGTCCTAGCCCAGGTCCGGTGAGTGTGTGGAGAGCTTCCTGCTACCCTGCACCAGCGGGACCAGTCCCAGCCCAGGCGCACCGTGGGCCGGACCCTCTCCCACCCCCTCCGGCTGCCCCCCACCCCTCCGCCGTACCTCCCCCGCTCCTCCTGCCCAGTAGGTATTTCTGCCGAGTTCCGGGAACGCCCAGACCCAGTCCTAGCCCTGGTTCGCAGCGGGAAGGAGCTGAGCACAGCAGCCAGACCTAAGCCAGACTCAGCTGGATAAGTCCAAACTCTGTAGATCTCCACCTTAACTTCAGTACGTGTGAAGGTTATAACTACAGCAAAGATCTACAACAAAGGGCAGAAGACAGTGCTACACAAAATGACGAGAAGGAACAAAATGCAA
>NW_004524604.1:12166802-12174772 GCF_000260255.1 Octodon degus | reverse complement strand
GAACTACAGGCTTATCTCCCTCATGAACATAGGTGCAAAAATCCTCAATAAAATACTAGCAAATAGAATACAGCAAATCATCAAAAGAAATTTGCCTCCTTCATCTATAAACTGTCATCCCTTTGGCTTTGAAGTAATCTTGCTTTGTAAAATATAGGGTATTAGAGTGGAAATAGGAATTAACAAGATGTTAAAAATGAAAGTGAGGAGAATTGACTGTCAGTAACTACACCAAGGTAATGCAATGTTTTGTTATATGTGGCAGAGCTATTAGCAACTAGCAGAGGAGTTAGAAGATGAGTATATTCTTGAGGATTGTTTTTCAATTAAAATTCATGCCCATTGAAATTTTTAATTTTTGTACAGTTTTAAAAATTGATGTCAAGAATAAATAAAACCATGTCAATTATTTTGCCAGTTACTTGGCTTATTTGATGTCTAAACAGAATACCTATCATGAGCTCTAGCTTGACTTTCTGCTTTTGCAAGCAGTGCCTGTTTACTTGTTAGCTTTTATGACATAAGCTTTGCTGTATCATACTATAAAGAGAAGCTTCCCACTCAGGAAATCCAAAGTCATATCATCTAGCATTTTGGCATTCTCACGAAGAATTAGTACCTAGGGGAGGCAAAAGAGAACATTAGTGAGGATTAATAGAATTTTCAAGTAAGATTACTTTCTCCTTTTTGTACCAGCTTTTATGTGTTAACCTTTAAATTATGTTAGCATTTTTTTGGTGTTGAATTATTAAATCAGTGTATTTTTTAGCATCTAGCTAGTAGATTATTTATGATGGTTTCATGTTTTCCTCAAAGCCACACCATATTTTAATTTCTTTACTTTAAAATTGCTATGATGTAAGTTAAAAGAAGATAATGGATAATAAATTCTTCTCAAAATACGTTTTCTGGAGGCACTTTGATTTAGAAGCATTTCTGAATAACAGAGGGCTCTTCAACTGTTGTCAAATGTTTGGGTGCTTTGAAAAAGGACATTAAAGACCTCTCCTAAGTAATTTTTCTATTGCTCACACATTATGATGTTTTGTGTGTCCTAGGTCTCTGAGCTATGTCTAGAATGAAAAAACAATAAACATGAACTAGAGGATGGTGCAAGTGCTTCCATGTTGCAGTCAAGAGAGACCATTCTGTTGGATAGGGAATCTGAAGCTCTAGCTGTCATGGTTTGTCTTATGCTCTGTCACTGGATGGTTTTGAGAGGGAAGTTTTTTTTTTTTTACCTAATTTTATTGAGAAATAAATAGCAATGAGAGAGTTTCAAATTAAATTAGTATGACAGTTCCAATAATTAACACATTGCATACTGTCTTCTTAGTGGTTATTTGTTGTACAAGATGCAGACATGATATCCTATCCTGCTACAATGTTGTACGTGGTTAGATTTCTGGGCTTATGTGTAAACATGTATAATTCTTTATTACCATTTTTAAATATATTTTAATTTCTTAATTTATTTATCATATTTTAGGGACTTAAAGTTTAACATATCAATACTTGATGAAAAATATCTGTTCCATGTTGTTTAAGATGTTTGATTCTCAGACAGATAGTGAGGTTAAGCTCAATAGCCTAGGTTGTATAGTAATAACAATAAGCTTCTCTTCTGGAGGGTTAACAACCTAAGTTTGCAGACCAAATATTAGAGCAAAAGGAGGGCTGCAAGGAAAGCCAACATTTTTGCCCTATCCTTCCAAGGTCAATTAAGACTCAGGATGTAGGAGAATTTGTACTGTAACATCCTGTAACTCAGTTGTGTCCCAAATTTTCTGATCAAACAGATTATGAGGCCAAAGAAGAAAGTGATCAATGATGTAGAGTGTGCCTAAGGAGAGTCACATGGAGAGAAAACATTCTCTCAGGCTTTCACAAATTGTTCAAGCAATGGCTGTGACACATCCACATGGCTGAAACTGACAGTGGATCTACAATCTGAGGTACAGGGTCTCAGGATAAATCCTGAGGGCATTTAACTGACCTTATCAGATCCAAAAGCTACAATTCTTGTTACATAGGTCTTGTTTTATCTTGGTCTTAACCATCCCACAAGAAAATATAAAAATGAAGTATTAGAAGTAAAGCCATGGTGTTATGTTGAGCTGTAGGAGACTCAGGTCAACAATTTCTGACATTACCAGTCAAGCGGAAGACCTGTTACTATTATGGACTACTGGACTATTTTGAAATATTTTGCTGAGTTAACACACCTATAATATATAAATGTTGGAGCTAAACAAAAAAGAGGATATAGATGAATGGCCATTTTGTATCTGTGTATTCAAAATGGTTAGGATAGATATATAGCTACATTCTCTTAATTCAATGAAAAGTGATTTCTTCTAATAGTGTTTGTAAATAAGATATCATGAGAGGGAAGCTTTGTATGTGACAAGAAGCACAGCGTCAGCTATGATATAAGGTCAGTAAACCACAGTTTCTGATGCAATTATTACCAATAAAATATCTATTTACTAAACTGCTATCTGTAGTGTGAAGTATTCCAATTTAATAAAAAGCCATGCAAAGTGATTATAAAATAGATTGAATCAATATGTTTCGTGCATCATTTTTAATACTTAGACTGGATGAAATCACTGCCATGCTCTATACTGTCAATGACATAAATAAATTTTACTTCTTGCTTGTCAATAGAGTTACTGTTTGAAAATATTTTCTTTACAAATTGTTTGAGAAACCAGCAATATTCCAAAATAACAAAACACTTTTGTGTAATTGTTATCTATTTCCCTTAGTTAATAGTTTTGTAGTTTATGTCACTACTTCTTCCCCAACTACTAATAAAATCATTTTCCTAATTTCACTCACCCTAGCAACACTAATGGAATGGTCTGCTCCCCAAGTCTTTCAGTTAGCGGCAAAACTGAAGTTCTTGGTTAAGACAAAACTGTTATACACACAGTTGCCATAAATAAAGATGCACTGAGCAGAATATGGGTCATAAACATAAAGAATATAATACAAAAGACAGTTCCAAACATATGTTGCTTCATTTCTGTTCAAATAGTCTGGATAGCCTGTTAAGATGCTCGAACTTCCTGTAATAGAGACTGAAGTGAACATTTTTCTAAAAAATGTGTCCCTCTTGGTTATTTAATGTAGCAGAACAATAGCAAAATAAAATACCAGCAGAATATCTGATAATTTTTTATTGAAGAAACAGGGAAGTTAAGATGAAATGTAGTACTCTTCATGTTAACAGGAAAATACACTTACAGCTTTTGGGCCCACCTAAAGATCCTCCACCATTTATCAAAAAATCTCTTCAATTTTCAAAAGCCCTCTAAAGACCTCCTGGGACTATAAACAAAGGCCATATTGTATCCTTGGCTGAAGCTTGTTAAGTGGCTCATGAATAATACTAAATGCATGCTCCCCATAAATCTCCTTGATGTAGAACTACTGTTAGTCAGCCACAAACGTCACTGATATCCATCATAAACCAGGAGATGTGCGCTTTGCAGCGTGCATCCAAGTAACTGCTTCCAGGTTCCCACCAATGAGATTCTCTTAAACACTCCAAGTCAGAGGAATGAAACGCTGCCACTCTTTTTTTCCTCTTTAGTGCAGGGACTTGAAAAAAAACTTTTAATATTTTTGAGCTGATCTTTCAGAACAATAATTTAATGTTATGAATCATTGGAGCTTACATTTGCAACAGCGCTTTATTCAGAGAAGCTGGAAAGAAAGTCAGCGTTATGAAACACTAGTTTAGAGACTGTGGGCATTTTACTTTTTAACTCCAGCCCCCACACTTAATTTGTTCCAAAAGGAAACCAAAAATAAAACCTTTTTATGTCTATATCAATTGGAAATAAACTGGAAGTATTTCTTCTAATATACACTCTGCTGTTTGTTATTTTATTTTTGTTACAAAAGGAGAAATGATGGTAAATAAGACCTGCTAAATCCCACTGTTGTTTGCCATAGAGTAGAAGAAGTCTAAGGAGAGATTACTTGTTTTAAATCCCTCTGTGATCAGTAAAATTTAATGATAACTCAGTGTCATATGAAAGAGGCATGTTTTTCTTTATTAATTTTATTGAGAAAGAAGTAGCAATGAGACAGTTTCAAAACAAGTTAGTAGGACAGTTACAATAATTAATACATTACATATTGTCTTCATAGTCATTATTCATAGTACAAGATGCAGACATGATATCGTCTCTAAATACTATTAGTTCAAAACTTTCTTCTCATTGAACTAAGAGGAAAGTAGCTGTATATCTATGCTATTTTGTATATTCAGATATATATTTTTTTTCACCACAAAATGGTCCTTCATTTATATCCCCTTTTTTGTTTACTTTTGTCAGAGATGTGTATTCCATTGCCATTCATATATTGTAGGTTCATGAATTCAGCGAAATAATCCAATATAGCCCAGTAGTATATAATAGTAGTGGGTTATCCTTATCCGCATGACTGGAGAAGCATCTTTTAAAATAAATATATTTATCATGTAAAGTGGCATGGTAAATACAAGGGATTCGTGTAATATCGTTATGGACTCTTGACTTTCAAGATAAGCATAGGCGCCATAGGACTTTGCAATTAAATGAAGTAAAGACTGTTTTCCATCTAATGTCTTGTGATTTGGTTTTGCTAGGGGAATGTTTTAGTATGCACAGGAGTAATTGAGTTATAGCCCCATTTTTTTTTGGAACTATGACTATAATTAAATTCTTTTTTCAGTCTATTAATGCTTAGATAGGTAATGTGACTCACTAAATGTTCAGACTTATTACTTCTTCAGAGAGAGTATAAATCAAGCTATGATTATTTATTTAGACAGTCTCCACTTGCATATGCATATAAACTTTATTAAACTATGTGGGAAGTCAGATAATATAGCTTTCTCTTAGTTGATTTCTTATAGGCTAGCTATAGAATAATAACATAAGACATCAAAATTTAGCATGATTTTATTATAGTAATTTAAAATAACAAGGTATAGATTAAGAAAGTTGAAAGATAATTTGTTGATGATTTTTCCAGACCTGCTGTTTAGAGGAATTACTTATGAACATATTTGAAACATGGCAACATTATTATTGTTATTAAAGATATATTAAAACTAATACAGTGTTTGAATATGTGGTCATGCAGAAGAAAATTTAGTTTAACAGAGAATAATTCTCTGACACATACTTTATGCAGAACACTTTGTGCTTACATAATATCTGTACTTACATAAATCTCTACATGGAAAATATATTTTTGAAGATTGAACGTTGTTCTATTCAGTCAAACACTTAATAAAATTATAAATTCAAGAAGCACAATTTCATGCTCCAGTCAGTTTCTTTCTCCCCTTAAAATCCTATTTGAAGAAAGTTTTCTAAGCTTTTCTCATGGACAGTGGGAGATATATTTTGCATCATTGGCAAGTATGTCAAACTTGATGTGCACTGTCAGTTGTATTCCAAAGAAAAGAAAAATCTGTTGATACAGCTGTAGAAGAATATGGTTTTTTCTGTATAGAAACAATTGTTTTTTTATGGAACATAAACAAATGGTGAAGCATTACCTAATCTCCCCTCCAAATTTGATGCATATTTTTACATATCTAAATATTAGCAAAACAGAAGATGAATTATTTTCTGAATGTACTTTAAAGCTTATGTTCTATAAACAATGTCGGTACACATGTTTATACAGAGGTATTGGTCTTGACTTGTGTTATAACCTTCCATAAGGATTTTGCTCAAAATCTTGATGTCATTATGAAATCTGTAAGAGTACAGTGCTTATTTTTCACTAATAATTTATACTTAGAAAGCTTCTTGCTCAAGAGCAGGAAATGGCAATATTTTTTCAATAAATAGCCAGATGGTTCATAATGTGACCTTTGATGGCCATGTAATCTTTGTTGCAACTATAACTCCATCATTGAATTGCAAAGAGAGTTATAGATAGTGCTTTAAAAATGAGTAGGGTTTTGTCCCAATAAAGTTTTATTATAAGTACTAAAGCTTCAACTTTATACAGTTTTCACATGTCACAGAACATTAATCTTCCCTCAATATTTTCCAATTATTTGAAAATGTAAAAATTCCTTTTTGCTTATGAGTCTTTCAAGATGTGTTAGATTGGATTTGGCTAGTTTCTTCATAGTTTACCAATCTATCCAGGAAGAATGTTTGGAAAGACATTTACTTTATAATTCATTTTATTATTTGTTAATTTTTGTGTACTGTTTTGTTCTTCTTAAATAATAAGTGTCTTGATATGTGTGTACATTATATATATATATATGTATATATATATATATATATTATACACATATATGTATATACATTAATGCCTGAACTCAAAAGAGTCTGTTTGGAAACAATTTAGTTTGCAAACTAAAGTGCTCAGTAAAATTTTGCTTCTGTTTGCAAGCTTCACATTGGGTGACAAACTCCACCAATGCCATTTTTCCCACACAAACACAAATGGAGCCATCTTTTCCCAAGGCATAAGACAAATTAAGTTTGTGAACCAAGATTAGATAGATAGATAGATAGATAGATAGATAGATATCAATAGATATAGATACAGATATAGAGGTAAATGATTTCCTAGTAGAATCAGTAATAACTTTTTTTTTCCTTGTAGTCTTAAGTGGAAAAGTTACTGACCTATACTGATTTTCATCTGCTCTCACTAGAGTAGGAAGTTTCCCATATGTTGCCTTCATCTAAAGAGAACCACCACTTCAGCAGTCTGGCTTACCAAGACACAAAAGCACGGGCAGTAGCAGTAGACAACTGTCTTAAGGAGGTTTGTGTTTGTTCTGGGGACATCGAGGCAGAATTTAGCTTGAGTCAGATGCCTTTAGAAATATCAAGGAACCAATGTCACATTGAAATTATAATGTTAGATTGGGAATGATATTTAGACATTTTGTATTTATTAGGAATCCAAGCAATAAATTGAAACAAATCTGCCAGATCACTAACCTTAGTCAAGTCTGTCAACTCCAGTATGTTTTATTTCTTCTTCTTTTCTTTTCCGTTTTTTTTTTTTTGCGGAACCAGGGATTGAACTCAGGCCCTTGCACTTGCCAGGGAAGCACTTATTCTAATGAGCTATCTCCCCAGCTCCTTTATTTCTTTTAATAGAAAAAGAATTGGTGAAATTTTGCATCCTAATAGAATTCCAGGCATATTTAATTAGATGACAACATTTAAAGATCTAGTATAATGGTTAAAAGAAAGTAAACATATAAAAATGTTAGTCATTATAACAAATACAAATATGTTTGTAACATTGCATGTGTCAAGCAATGCATGAGTGCAGTAAGAATACTGTCTATACTCTTTTACTATTTTGTCATCCCTCTCCATACCAGTTGTCAGATGTAATAATTATTTTTCTGATTATTTTTCTCTAAATACAATGACTAAATTATTCTTTACTAATTTTAAAATGGTATACAGTATATTTTGTTTGTATTAAAATACGCAAGGATCAGTAAATCACCCTTATTTCCTCTATTTCTGATTTTGATTTAAACACATGAGTTTTCTTTTTTATTTGTTACTTTTACAACCTTAAGGAATTGCATGATATCTATTTGATGAACAATAGACACTATCTTTATGTCTTTTACATTGTTACATGAAGAACTCTGTTCTGTAACATATTAAATCTGTGGATTTATTTTGACTGATGAATCTAGAAACTAACAAATACTAGATAGCTAAATCTTTTTCCATACCGTACTGGTACAATTTTAGGAACATGACCTTCATTCTTGCTTTAAAAAGCAACTGACTCAAGATAATTTCATATCTTTGTTTTCCTAAAACAAATAATGAAAAAAAAAAACCCCAAAAGCAATAGACATACACAAACAATTTAAATCCTTTCTTCCTTAGTCCCTTCCTTTCTTTCTTTCTTTCTTTCTTTCTTTCTTTCTTTCTTTCTTTCTTTCTTTCTTTCTT
>NW_004524604.1:12122960-12143401 GCF_000260255.1 Octodon degus | reverse complement strand
GTGGTTAGGATAGATATATAGTTGCATTCTCTTAATGAATAGAATGATTTGTTCTAATGGTGTTTGTAAATAGGATCACAAGGCCACTTCTTGTACAGCAATTAACCAGTAAGAAGAACATATGCAGTGCATTATTTGTTGAAACTGTACTTCCGATTGGATTTGAAACTGTCTCATTGCTATCTGTTTATCAATAAAACTTTGAAAAAAAAAACCCTTATAGTGTGCTTGAAGTAAGTGGGAGGATTCTCTTGGGGAATGGGGTTAATGTCAATATGTCACTAATTATAATTATTTAAATTTTAAATATTCACTGTAGCATTTTTTTGGGTTTTTTAGTCCCCTTTATTGCTATATTAAAACAGGAAGATTAGCCACTCTGCTAGTGGTCTCTGGACAGTGTGTTGAACCTCTGCCTACATCCTACATTGTCTCACTTGCAAGAACATTGCCACAGTAAACCGCTTGAATATAGCAGCAGCTACAACAACAAATTGTGAGCTACATAAACATCCTTTCCTTCATGAGTAGCCAACCTCAGATATTTTATTATAATAGTAAAAAATAGACAGATACGTTCTCTGACACAGAAGGCAGTGAAAAATGTAGGCTTTTAGTTTAAACTGTTTTTCTTTTCAAACTACCCCCAAATGCTTTCCTCATTTGTTTCTTTTTGCTTTAACATACGCACCATCCACCATGAAGTAACTTCAGCCTGAGCTGTCACCACTGAATCCTGTTAGTGGAAATTCTCTAACACTTTGGCAGTATAAACCACAGAACATTCAAGAGTGCAAAGTTCAAAATGTGAAAGAATGTATCTTACCACGTCCACGTGAAAGGCATTGTTTCAGAGAGCTGCAGGTTTTAGAATACAATTTGGCCTTGTTGTCTGGATGGATCGCTACTGACTACTGTGTACTTGGGAAGCAGTGCCCAGTGCTGGTGGAGATGATTTTTGGTGCTCACCCTGGAGCTGTTCTAGCTTTTGCAGAAGCAGTGGTCTCGGCAATAAATATTGGTAGCTTTGATATAGAACTTGGTGAGCATCCTCAACGTCTGGATCAGCTTTGTCACCTTGACATCCTTGCCAACAGATCATGAATCAGCCATCAGATCTCAGGAAGAACATGCCATTATGTCAAGTGAGACAGAGGGCCTGTACCTTTGAGGACTACATGAATAAATAAAAAGAGATTTTTGAAGGCAGACTAAGAACTTCTATAAATGATAAAATGCACTGTCAGAGTGATAAACTTTATTTTTTCAACACTATTACTTATGTTTTTGGAACCCTGGTTTGTGCAGCCTCAAGAAACATAAGTTTTATTTTATAAAGATGCCATTTCTTTGTGCTTAGGATTGATTCCACCTGATATATGCAGAGGTCAGATTTACAGTGGTTTCTGTTTGATGTGGGTTTTTTTTTTAACCCTTTAAAAGTCTATCTACATTTCATTTTGGGGGTGCTCTACTTCCATGGGTAAACCTATAAGCCTATAAGCATATCTATATCTATCTACCTACCTATCTATCTATATCTATCTATCTATCTATCTATCTATCTATCTATGATATGATATTTATAGTAGATTCAAGTTTTATAGCCACACATCATTGAACTATATAGATTCAAGTTTTATAACCATAGAATTTCACTAACACACTTCAAACGTTTAAGCTTAGATTACACAGAACATTAATGAAAGACTAAATTCATTATTTATATAATACTATTATGTCTCTTGACAAGTAGTATGATGAGAATGTCACAGAGACACAGATTGGCCATGCATTTCATCATAAAACATGGTAACTATCCAAAAATAAACACAGTAATGGATCTTTGTAAATGGAAACATATAGTTTTGCAATGGCATAAAACTATTGGATCATGGATTTTTTTTTAATTTCAAGCTGTTCTTTTCTATACTGTATGTTTGATATATCATAGTTTTTAGTAAGAGCAGTACAGGCCAAAAAAATGATACTTGCACGTGAAATTCATACGCTTCTTTTACTAGGGAAACAATAATCAATAACTGATATATCCATCTTATAGAAATATGCACGGAGTTAACAGCAGGTTACAAAACAACCCAAAATTTCTAGAGTTCGCACTTCAGAGCCCAACTGTGCAGACACCAGAGAAAGGCAGAGGAATGCTCCAGGAAGCCTGGGGACCGGCTTTTGCTGGTTTTGATGAAAATTAGTGTGATATGATGCACAGATGAAAGAGCAAATGGGTTTTCTTTCCTTGATGAAAGCAGTGAATTCTGAAATTATGCACAGCAGGTACAGATGGAAGATATTGCACAGATTTCAAAAGATATCTCACATAGTTTTTATGCTGAAATATTTGTTTTATCCTTTCACCTCACAGCGTTTTTGGGGGGAGAGGAAGAACCGACAATGAGCGCACTAGTCTACATGAGGAGACCTTGTTTCACAGAAAAACTAAGTGATAAGAAGACAATCATAAGTCACGCCATTTGCTCTGCACTCAGCCGTACATTGAACAAATATTTATTGCGTCCCTACCATGTGCTGAACATTAGGCTGCAGCAAGTTTCCGGTGTTTCTCACACAAATCAGGAGAACTGCATAATCATGCTCCTTTCTAGGTGATGTTCAAAGCAAGTACATTTCCCATAGTTGTTTCTCTTCTCTCTCTGAGACTCAGTCTCTTTGATTTTCAGACTTATCATTTATGGATTTTCCCTACTAGCACATTACTATCCCTATCACTTCCAGTCTCTTTCCAATATTAGTTTGGAAGGGCTATGTCTTTTGAATCTAGCTTGAAGACAGGCCATGTGTGTGTTGGACAGTTTGCACATGTGTGTGTCAGCATCAGTAAGCATGTATATAGAAATGTATTTCAGAGTCAAAGTTCTATTTGAGAACTAAAACTTATACTCTATTGGCCTCAGTTTCCCTAAAAAAATCAAATTTGTATACCCTTCCTTGAAATCCTTGGGGACAAAAACATTGTATATGTGTTTGGTCTTTCTATGGTACGCTCTCAGTCAACCTTGCCTGGCATGAGTCAGATATTTTATTTACTAATTTAGTTCACCTTTGAGTACATACTCTGAGTTATTCAAGTCACATGAAATGCAAGAATGAACAAATAGATTTTAAAAATCCTGTCTTCATGCAGCTTAAATTCTAGTGGTTATGTTATAAAAGTTTGAACACAATAGATAAGTTAATTACATAGCATGCAAGAATATAAGGATTTCCAAAACTAAATGAAAACAGAGCAGCAATTTGAAAGCTTGGAAATTGTAATGTTAGGTAGACTAGTGAGGGAGAACCTTATTCAAAAGGACACATATGAGCACACGCTTGATATAGATGAGGAAATTAGCAACTTGGTTACTTGGGAAGAGTATTTCAAGCAATGTCTCTGCCGTGGCCTTAAGTCAGTCTCTGTGCAGGGCATGCCAGGCAGATCAAAGAGCCCAGTGGAGCAGGAGCAGAGCCTGCCCAGGGAAGAGAAGCAGGCAGTGAGGTCAGAGGGCCCACGTTCTGTAGGGCTTTCTAAAACACTGTTCAAACTTTAGCTTAGGCTCATTGAAATGGAGAGACATTGCAAGGCTTTGAAGAGAGGAAAGACACGATCTGTTTTACAATATCAAAGGTTTGCTCTGACTCTTACATGGTTATAAGAACGGCAAGAGGGAAAGCAGAGAGAACTTCTTAGGCAAAATTAGTAAATAAGGATCATCTGTGTTTATTTTGTTTGTTTTAAATGGATCATTCTAGTCCCCTTTGGTAGAATCTCTCTGTCTCAAGTAGCTTCTACAAGTAGATTATTTTTATTTATTTGTCAATAAGAATATTGGCATAAAATTTGTGAGCCCTGTGCTTCAGGGCATGGAGTCATCTCTTTCAAAGGAGGACATAAACAAGCAGGTCAGTTCAGTTTGCACCTTTCACTGTACTTTACAACCACTGTGGAGTTTGTAGTAACAACAACAACAACAACACTTCCTGGATTGCAAATCAAACTAAATAAATCTGAATCCTGTGATAGATGCTTAGATACTAATACATTTAAAATCCTTTAAATGATACCTATGGTATAGACAACATAGTGCATATAGAAAGCTCTAGAAATCTTTCTTCTGTACATTTTTAAACAACTGTCCCAACTACTTAGGCTTATTTTCTGTTTTTTTTTTTTTTTTTTTTTTTTTTTTACCAGGGATTGAACTCAGGCCCTTGCGCTTGCCCCAGGGAAGCACTTATTCCACTGAGCCATCTCCTCCGCCCTGAGCCATCTCCCCGGCCCTTTAGGCTTATTTTAAACCAAAACAGGAAAGAAAAAGGAGTACTATGTGCAGGGCTTGTATGCATAATGTGAATGGATACAGTTGTACACTTTGTTTTCCACTGGCAAATGTGAATATTTTGTCAACAGCTAGTCCCAGGGGAAGCAAGGAAATCTAGTGTAGCTGAACATCCACATAGAGACAACATGCACTGTGGAAGGGGAGAGCAGACAGCAGTGTTTGCTATATTATCTCAGTAGCACAAAAGGGAAGATAAGTTTAGGGATGCTTAGGCATAGGCCAGCCCTTCTCTGGCACCTGTAATCCAGCCAGTTTTGGTACAGTTTCTATAGTGGGCCATGATAGCACAGCACACATTTGCTATCAGCACTATGGGGGACTGAGGCAAGTAGGTTGTAAGCTCAAGCTAACCTGAGCAAATTAGCGACTTATAAAGGCCCTATCTGAAAAAAAAAAAAAAAAAAAAGAAAGAAAAATGGCCTAAGGATGTAGGTTAGTTTAAAGACCCGGTTCAATTCCAAGAACCAATGGGACAGAAAAAAAAATCAAGTCTGAAAAAGTGAAGATGATGACTCACTTGAATTGTAGATCTTCTTTTCTTATCCACTTTGAGTAAAGCTAACGTATGAAGAAAAAAATAAATTGAGTATGATCATAAGAATAGCCATGTAGGGGCTGGGATATAGCTAAGTGGCACAAACGCCTGCCTGGTAAGCTCAAGATCCTGAGTTCAATTCTTATATATATATATATATAAGAATATATATATATTCTTATATACATATACGGAACATGACAAGTTTCCATAGATTTGGTGTTGATACTAGTGTAAGGAACCCCAAGGTATGAGAGGGAATGTGGGAAGGGAAGGATCATAAGCTATTTTCCTTCTACAGTGCTAACAATGGCTTACTAAACACATTACCTGCTCATCTGCTACTCTCATGTATCAGAGAACCTCCATAATGAGTTTTTTAAAGTGCAACAAATTACAGATAGAATACCAGAGTCCATATCACTAATTAAATCAATAGTTTTTATGAAGAAAGGTTAGAGACTTTATGCATAATTATTGACTACACTGGTACTCAATGGAAGCAAGATAAATTTGGATACTGGCACAAAGACTTACTTTTTCTTAACTTTTTTCAGATTATCATTGCAGCATGTTTGCCTTACATAATGATCCTATTTCTTATAAGAAAAATAAATTAATTTTGTCAAAGCCATACATTGATACCCTTGGCTATGAACTTCGTCAGACTTTAGTTTTCAGTCTTGCCTGATTGGTTTTATTTTATTATCCAACTTTCTCTAGATAATTTAGGCATTAAGATGTGAGACTATAAGGACCCTGCTCCTGAAATTTCTATATAATGTGATCAAAGAATAGGTATTAAATAACTACATACCAAAATATATATGTACTAAGGAACTCCATTCTTCTACATACAAATCAGAATATACCTTTCTAAGAATTCCCACCACTTTCACAGAATAGCATATCAAATTGTGGGAACTGCAAAGAACTCTTTCCCTCAGGAGCGCTCAGGTTATCTTTCTTGAGCTCAGTGCTTCAGAAAATATTTTCACATTTATTCCCATCCCTTTAAAAGTGCCTTGGCTTATTTTCCACTGGGTGAAAAATTGGCTTGATTAGAACTAAATGGGTGCAATTTTCGTAATGTAACTGTGTATAACATCTGCTGTCATTTATTTTTGTTATTAAGTTGTAACAGGTGAGCCAAGCTGGCAGCTTAGTGATAGTATTACTGCGAAGAGGAAGTCCAATTCGCCTTCTAAATGCCAAACTACCTAGGAAGTACAAAAGCTAAGTTAAATTTCAGGCTCTCCAATGGGTGTAATAGTAGTCTAGGAAACTGGTCACGTCAAGTAATAGGGAAACATAGCTGTACTGTTTCAGAGTCTTTTCTGGAATTGAAGGTGTAGACTTATGAGGAGCTATCATACTCCTAAATGGATTGACTCTCTTGAAAGAGAAGTGTTTGGTATGATGAAGGAATGAGGTTTTGTGTATATTATTTTTCACTGATAGACTTTTTAATATGTGTAAGATTTGAAACATAGTAGGTGTTCAATAAATATTTGTTAACCAATATCCAAATCGTATGTGAATCATCACTGTCTTGCTGGAAGTGGCTTGCGTGGTGGGAGAAGAAGGGAGCAATAAGGTTATCTGCATAGTTCATCTTAGAATCTATAATTTAAATGTTTGGTTTAAATGTTAGTGATCTGAAATCAGCATCCGCTTTGATATCACTTTCCTTTGACATTACCCAGTGATATCTATTATATTAGTAACCTTTTCACCCCTGTAATAAAATAACTAACATCTAAAATGTATATAACAGAGTTTTATTTTGATTCATGGTTTTTCACAGCATTTAGTTTACGGTTATTTGTCTCCAAGTTAGAAACAGTGTGCTGGAGGAATGCGGCTCAACTCCAGGCAGCAAGGAAGCAGAGAGAGGAGAGAGGCGCCAGGGACTCGTCCAGGGCCTGGCCCCAGTGAGCCTCCAGCACCAGGCCCCACCTCCAAAATGCACATTTAGATACTTCATCCTTCACTGGACGCATCCGCTGATGAGCACAGTGACCTCATCGTTCAATCACCTTCCCAAAGTGCCACCTCTGAATGCGTGAGACCTTTGGGGACAATTTGGTTCTAAGTCATAAAACCTATTCAGTCTTTTCTTCATAGTCCAAATGGAAAGTTATGTTGATACTGATGCCACTTTTAACTCTTTTTAAAAAAATTTCATATATTTATCAGTTTTATTTTGAAACAAATAACAATGAGACAGTTTCAAAAGCAATTAGTAGGACAGTTCCAACAATTAATACATTGCATGTTGTTGTTTTCATAGTAGTTATTCAGAGCACAAGATGCAGACATGATATCCCTTTGAAACACTATTAGTACAAATCTTTCCTCTCATTGAAGTAAGAGAAAGTAGTTATATATCCATCCTAACTATTTTTTCCCATATTTTTATTGATAAACAGATAGCAATGAGACAGTTTCAAATCAAATTGGTAGGACAGTTTCAATAATTAACACATTGCATACCTTTAATGGAATTTGATCTGCCTCTTGTGAGTTATGGGCCAAGAACAAATGGCATTTGACACCTCCTAACTTTTGACTTCGTTTCTATCTTTTAACCTTTACCTCTTTAGCTTGACATAGGCTTAGAATCATCAATTTTCTTTATTTTGGTTCAAGAAAATATATGCAAGGAAATAATGGAAATAACAATGGTTTTTCACATAATGTATCTTCAAACTTAAAAATGTCATTCTGAACAACAACAAAAAGGCAAACAGGCCTATTAGGTAAAAGAAATTTCTCAGGCAATACAGCCCATATTTCTAAAATATGCAATGATAAAAAATAAAAGAATACCTTATATTCTGTGTCCTGATTGAGAAAACCAATAATGGGAAATTAAAAGAAAAAGAAAAGAAGATGGAAGGGTGGAAGAGAGACAGAGGAAAGGTAGAGGGGGAGGTAAAACGAGGGAAAGAAAAGTGCGTGGGAAAGAGTAAAACTACTGTGTAGTTGGGAATAAGGAGAGTTCTCTGATAATTCAGAGATTGTGTGCAAAGCTTTGCAATTTTTAGCAACAAAGAAGTTTGTAGATTTTGCTAAGGTAGCCATCAAACTGTTTCTCAGTAATGAGAGGTGCTCTCTCACTGAACTGCATACCCAGCCTGATTTTATTTTCTTTTGAGACCAAATCTTACTAAATTGCCTAGGCTGGGTTTGAACCTACAATTCTTTTACCTCAGCTTCCAGATTAGACAGATAGTCTCTCTCTCTCTCTCTCTCTCTCTCTCTCTCTCTCTCTCCCTCTTTCTCCCCCTCTCCCTCTCCTTCTCCCTCTCCCTCTCCCTCTCGCTCTCCCTCTCCCTCCTTTTTTTTCAGAACCGGGGATTGAACTCCAGCCCTTACACTTGCCATGGAAGCACTTATTCCACTGAGCCACCTCCCCAGCCCTCACTCCCCTTCCCCCCCCCCACATCAGCAAACCATTTCAAGTGTATGTTTTTGTCTCCTTGAAAGTGAATAAGAATCCAGCTATACCTGCAAGCTGAGCTGAACAGCATGGTAAATTAGACACAAATTCAAAGAGTTAACATCCAATTTTTGTAAGAATTCACTTTTAAATTAAAGTCATGCCATGTGAAAGTCTTGAAGACATAAAGCTAAAATGTCAAATGGCACTTTCTGAATCTGGGTCCTTTTGAATCTGGGACTCTTTTCATTGGCATGATTACCGTACTGCCTTTGTCTTAGGAAGACACAAAGGAGAAATGGAAGCTACTGCATAATAAAGCTGTTAGTCATATTTACAGATATATGACTTTTAGATAAATAGAAGCTTTACATATAAAGCAGATTTTCAGTATCAAAATTTTAATTTAATTTCAGAGGCCAAACTCTTTATATTAGAAAATAAATTACACTTTTGCGAAGTGTGGATTTTGTCCACTAAAATAATTTTACTTCCTGAAAGATGTCATGTTGTATGTATGATAAAGTATTAATACTTGATGTTGATACTTTTTTCATTACCAAACTAAATATATGCTATTAATATCAAATGAGATCTGGTACTAAACAACTCCAAGTATGATAAATATATCAATAAAATTTGTATGTATCTGAAATAGCTATCTGTAAGATTTTTAATCTATGCACCCCCCTTTACATTATAAATTTTTAATTGGTACTCTCAGTGTATCTTTTGTTAAATTACATGTATTTTTATATTAATATATTACACATTTATAAAATATAATCAAAACTAAGGATACAGTAGAGCTTTCATTTATTTATATTTTGATCTATGAGCATTGCACCCATGTAAAATTACTTGTATTGATTTAGAAATCCCTACTCTAAAAACTGTGACAGTCATTCTGGGTGTGGTGGCATGGGCATCTTGTCCCAGCAACTTGGGGGACAGAGGCAGGAGGACCACTTCAGCCCACAAGTTCAAGGCCAGTCTGGGTAACATAATAGGACTCCATTAAAGAAATACTCAGATTAGTAAATGTACTAAACAACAAAAAGAAAGTTAGTAACTACAGTGAAAAGAAAGTTACAGGCCATACTCTTCAGGAAAACACTATTTTAATGAGTAATGTTGGCAGAAGCAGCCTTGGACAAATTAAGACATAAACAATTGTCTTGTCATTCATCTTTCATATTTTATTACTGTTTAAAAAGTATGATGATTTCTTTTTTTGAATATTTATCTTACCTCATCAAAATTATAATTTGATTACACATGTATATATATGGGATTTTTCATACCTGTAGATTGAACAAAAGGCTATCATGCATATTTAAATGTCAGCAATAAGAATTAGTTCAAGGGCCAGTGAGATAAGTCAGCAGACAAAGTGCCTGCTTAGGCAAGCGCAGGGACCAAGGTTTGATCCTCCACACCACATGCTGCACCAGCCCTTCCCTCAGGCAAGCTGAGCTGGCCACTGAGTCTGGGCTTGGTGGTGCACTCCTGCCATCCCAACACTGGGAAGGCTGATAACAGGAGGATCACTATAAGTCCAAGCTGCGTAGTGAGACCCTGTACCAAACAAACAAATAAATAAATAAATAAATAGAATTAGTTCAGTGAGAGTGGTCAAAGTCTTCCAAAGACAGATCCATTTCTAAAGGCAAGTTGTGCAAATGCATGAAGGCTTGCAGATTGCATTTTGCCATTTGCCCCTTTCTCATGCTGCATCATAGCACCATAATTTAAATACAGCATTGGGTGAGAATTTCTTCATTTATTTTTCAAAAGTAATACTGTAAAATGCTTCCAGGAATATTATAAATCATATCTTACTATCCTGAGATACTTAACTAAATCCAGAGTCCTTCTTGATTCTCGAGTAAATATTAATTCTGTCTTGTTTAAATATGTATCCAGAATTAGCTCTACAAATTATTTTTTTGCCTTTTGTCACTAAATAAACATGCATGCTTCCAGTGGGAAATTATAAATTGTAACTAAACACTCAGACACTCTAAAAGATTTTTTAAAAAATGAATTTATCCTATGGTTTTTTGTCAAGCCACTAAAGTTAGTACTATCAATACAATGCCATATTTTAAAAACATTTTTTACGCAGATTGGAAAGGCAAACTAAATGTTTAAAAAAATGAATATTTTTTTATTTTCTGTGATTAACAAATAGCCATAAAAATTCCCCTTTAGAGATTGATGCCCCAAAGCCAATGCAGCTATGTGGATACTTCCCATTTAATCGTCTTGAGGGATAGGACATTTTTACTCCTGGGAAGAGAACTCTGAGACAACTCAATCCCCAAGAGCCACCACTGAAAAACTGTCCCAGAAACACACAAGCGCCAGGAAAGAGACATATTTTTTTAATGTGACTTAAAAACTTTTCTTAAGCTTTCTGATCCTCCTACATCATCATCTCAATGACATGATCAGTTGTCATTTTACTTTCCGTCTCCGTAACCTCATGCACATCTAGGAAATAATGATTTAGGACTAGAAATTCAAAACATAATGGCATTGCTTTTTTTTTCCTTATTCCTCATTTTACTCAAGACCCCTGCAGTGCTGATGCCAGTACTGAGCTCCCTTTGAAGTCAGCTTGCATCATCTTTGATGGGTATAAAGCAAGGCGAACACTGACGGCAGAGGTATCTCGGTTCTCATCTCAGACCAGGCCTACGCACTTGTCACTGGACACATGGCCTAAGCAAATCCTTGAAAGAATAGCCAAGCAGTAAATTTGGCAGCACTAGTCCACGTATTTATACTGTGAAAGAGTGGAAAAATATTAACCTGGTTTTAGATCAATTTGTCCTCTATTCCACTTTGGTTATTCTGATTTGTGTGTGAATTTTGTAGCTTGTTCTTGCTGTTTTGGTCCACTAATACTAACGTTTTTGAAGCTGTGCAAAAAATCATGTGAAGCAGACATACTTAAATACCAAGCATATCTGAAAACTTAGTGAATGAGAATTTTCTTTGTTTACATGACAGCAGTGGAAGTCAGTACCTGGACAAGTACTGCTAATGTTGGTTCTTTCATGAACTGCTTTGCTCTTGTCAATATTTTTATGTCATAGAGTGATGATGAGACTAATTTGGAGACAAAGAGAAAAGGGTAAAGCACCTGGTTGTGAAATCTACTTGCATTTGTAGCAGTTACTGCTAGTGATCACCGACCTGCACCTCTCATCTTCTGTGAGGTGCACGGGAAAATTGCATTCTCCACCACAGTGATGTTGTATTTTAACCATATGACATTGTTGGACCAATAAGGTGTGAGCAGAGGGACTGCTTGAGGCATTTTGTTGCTTGAGCACTCTTCCTGCTTTTTCTTCTGCAGGGTTGATCATGGAAACATGTGTGCTACAAAATGAAAGCAAGGTGGAAGATGGAGTGGATGTGTGGGGTTCAGCTTCTGTTAAGGATCAGCAGAGATGCCACACTGAACCCAGCTGAAATGAAGACAGCCTTTTGCTGTGGTCTTAGGATTGTTCATTACCATTGTGCAACTTAGTCTGTCTTTACTGCTATATATAGACATTATATATATTTTTATATTATACATTGTACATTACATATTATATATTATATATAGTATTATACACAAACTTTTAAAGAAAAAGTATCAATAAAAGAAGATACAAAATATCTCTTTGTGCAGTATTCCACATTTTTATGATTTGCACAGTGGAATTATATGTTGCTCTGGAGTGTCTATAAGCTTTCTTAAGAACTCATCTTTTTTTTTTTTTTTTGTGGCCCACTCAGCCCTTTCTGAGGGTGAGGCTGGTATGGTGTGTGGTGCTGGGAATTGAAGCATGGTACTTGCGCTTTGCCTAAGCTTGCCTAAGCAGGCACTTTGGACTGCTGAATTATCTCACTGGCCCCAAGGACCCATCTTTTAATCATTAAGATAATTATATTAAATTCTGTTGTCTTCCCCAGTGGTGGCAAACTGATGGCATGTGTGCATAAGCAGGATGTTTGTGTTATAGAAAGCTCTAAAAGATTAACCTGCCTGGCATGGTCATGTATGTCTGTAATCCTAGCAATTAAGAGGCTGAAACAGGAGGATCATTGTGAGTTTTTAGGCCAGCCAGGCTACAAAGTGAGCTCAAGTCCAGCCTGAAATGCATAGTGAGGCCCGGTCTCCAAAACACACACACACACACACACACACACACACCTCAAAAACCAAACAAACAAAAATTCACTATCACTAGCCTATATCACTTTAATGTTACTCTTTAAAATCACATTTCTTATAAATGCACAGAAAAAATTTTGATTATTGGAGAAAAAGAATGTTGAAGGGGAAAGATTAGTGGGTTAAACTTCATAGGAACTTTGAAATGCTTAGATGTATTTTAGAGAATGATCTGGAGGGCTAGATCATGGGTTTTAAGGCAGCCTGGAGTGGAGATGAGAATTGTGGCAGAAAATGTGTGTGGATAATTCTTTCCTGTATTGCTTCACATCTACCTATCACAACAAGAGATTATATTCCAGGATGTTCTAAGACATTTCCATTAAAACTACAGTCTGAATCCTAAGAGAGAATTCTTGACTACTAGAAAAGTAAGATTCTCAAAAGGCTTAGCAAAATTGTATGCTAAATTTCAGAGAAGCATGCTAGTTTCCTTTGAATCAGTGACTTAAATCTATACTCTTATTTTTCCATCTAATTTTCAGTAGGTCACTCTCATGTCAAAATTTAATTTTATGTGGTTGAAGTGGTAAAGCCAAAATGAAATTGCATGCTGTAGGGGGAAAAAATTTAACCTACTTTTAATGGCCCCTTTGAAAGAGACTTTGAAGACATGACTTATTCTCATAGTATGTTGACTATCTGAAGAATGAATTATTATATCCTTGTCAAATTTTAAATATCATGCTGTTAAAAATATTAGTCACACAGGGGGCTGTTTGACAGTAATGTCACAGAAAAGCTCTGGTCTCTATGAGTCTGCAACTTAATATCATGGCTCCATGGAGCTCTGCCTTCCAAGGCAACCATGGAGGGGCGGGGGTGGGAAAGGGCTTCAGTCTCCTTGGAACACTGGCCGGCCTTTGCCAGCTGCACTGGACTTGTGTTCTAGCCAGCCGAGGAGGCTTTCCTCTCCCAGCAGAGCTTCAGAGAGTCTAAAAGAAATGAAAAAGCTATCATTTCAAGCGAGGAAGAGGTTTTTTTTTTTAATACATCCAAGAAATGTGAGTTGAGATCTAGACTAAGGTTGCAAAGAAAATGATCCAAAGAATTTCTTTTAAAAGACAGGCTTTTTTTTTTTTTTTTTTTTTTAAGCCTGAAAAATAAGATTAGAAACTAGCTTGGATGAGCCCAACTGTGATTAAAAAAATAAGGCTTTTATAGTTAAGTCAAGATTTTTTTCTCCTCTTTTTGTTCTTTGACTTTTCCTTTCAGGGAAAGGGGCAATTTTTACCTAATCAGAGCAAAGCAAGCATCACTGAGGCAGCAGAAGCATCATGTAGGTGAAGGTCAGGCCAATTTTCACCCAAGTAATGCTGTTTTATCACTCATCTAACAAAGATTGGGCTCTTTCTTTTCTTGATCCTTTTGTCCCTTCCCCTATTACTTTTACAGATCTGAAAAAAAAAAAAAACAGATTCTTCATCCAAAAGTTCCATTTAGAGCACTTATTTCAAATCCTCCAAATTTCATGTTTCAATGTTACAGCAACTTAAGGATGATACAGAAACCCATGTGTTTAGGCAGGAAGGTAAAGTTAACTGAAAGCAGAATTAACAGAGAACATAGTGTTTGCTTTCCTTGGGGCATGGCCATTCTTTTAGAGCTGGACTTGATGTCAGCCCTATTAATCCAGCCACCTTTTAGTTTCAAGGCTTCTGTCTTCTGTATGTCTACAAAACATGACCGTTGTTGATGAAACATTGAGTTACAAATTGGATGATGTTACACTTGGCAACTTGGATGAGGGGCAAGCTCAGAGGCCAAAACTATAAAACAAATACCCTAGCAATGTGTGGTGTCCAAAATAAATGTATTATGCAGTTGCCTCAGAGTTCCTCCAGTGCAGTAATACTTCAGGTCATATTATGTCAGGCTTGCCAAATTTTATGAGTATACTTGGTGTTTTTAAAATGAGGAAATTTTTAAACATCATTTTGCAAATATTAAGTGGTTATGTTTTCAAAAGTCATTTCACTTTTAAAGTGTAGCATTTTAATTTCTCTATTGCACTAAAGCACTCATTTCTTATCTTGGTATCTTTGATTTTTCCCAAAAAGTAAGAAGCTAAATAACTTTCCTCTCTTTTGCCTTTCTTTTTCCCATCGGTCTTTTCATGCATCTTTACTTGCCAGTTATTTCTTCCTACCCTTCTCCTCTAACCCTCCACCCCAGTCAAAACCTAGGCTGAGTGATAGATGTTTTTTGATTGAGGAATTCTTTTGTATTTTTTTCCCTTTAAAGTGGCTTAAATTCTTTTTATAAAACTTTTTCTTTATTTCTTTATTTTTTGAGACAACACCTCACTGTGTAGTGCAGGCTGGCCTTGAATTTACTTATGTAACCCAGGCTGGCCTTCAACTTGCAGCCATCCTGATCCACCTGCCTCAAAGAAAATGCTGGGATTACAGGTAAATGCCACCATGCCTCATGAAATGGTTTAAATTTTTAAGTTAAAGATTCTATAGCTTATTGTTCCTATTTTTTTTAAAAAAATCTCAATATTAAAGTCACACTAATGAATTTCCAAATACCAACAAGCTGAGTTTGTCAGAGATGAATACAGACTCCACCTCTTGTATTCCTGAAAATGTGCCCAAGCTTGACCTATTCTTTTTACTTTCATGGAAGTGAGAATATTGCATAACTCAATGGATTTTATTCCTTGAACTAATAATAAAAATATGAAGGGCCATTTCCTATGAAAGCAGTGATCTTCTTTTGTCACCCGTAGTAATAGATACACAGTATTGTAACATCGAAGAAGAAAATGGAGTGAAGACAGGTTATGCACACAGCCTTGGAGAAAGATTGCACTGCCCTTGCCAAGGGGTTTATGCAATCCATCAGCTCATTCCCTAATCCTTCCCCTCACTGTCTCTCAGTGCTGCATTTTCCCAACCACCTAAGGCTCTCTGATCCACCAAACTCTCCTGATCAGTCTCCCTGATTTTATCTTCTTCCCTCTCCACTTCTTTTCCTTGAAATAGAATGAATCCAGAACTGCTTCTTCAGGTTAAACTTTGGATCTGCTCTCAAGACAAGAAGGTTCATGTTTACTTATTTCAAGAAGTCAGGATAGGAAGCACTAGCAGAACTCACTACGGATTATATAACCATCAGCAGCCAGAACAGTATCTTCTTTCTGCTGTCCACAGCTGTGTAAATCATTTATATTTTACTTATTTTTATTCTTTAGTCCCTTTTGACACTCTGTGCTCGTCCCCTAGAAATGAATTAGGTATGCAAGGGAGGGAGGAAGTCAAGGGCGTATGTGCAAACGCAATAAAAGATTAGAGAAGTACAATTTGCCTTATATGAAAACTTTAAAGGTTCTTATCCATCTATTTTGATTATAGAGAAAATTAACACTTACATTTAATTTTAGCCATGTTGCTTTCATAAAAAAAAAGATCCAGAATTACTTGGTGGCATTTTATTAGCAAGTTGTCTTGAAAGCAAAGGACTTTAAAATATTAACAATTTGTCTTTTATTTTGGAATATATTTTCTAATACTCATTTCAAATCAGCAAACTTTTATTTTCATTTGCTTCCCATTTTCCAGGGTTTCATTAACCTTTAAATGGAATAATTTCAAACTACAACGTTTATTAATTACCGTCATCATCATCCTCATTGCCATCATCACCATCATCACTATCCAGTAACCTCCAATTCTATCACAAATACACCTAAAATAAAAATGCTGACTAGGAAGCTTTTTATGTGACTCTCAGCCCAGATTTCAAAATTCAACAAGGCACAATTTGGTATCTGGTACAGAGAGTGACAGAGCATCTTTTTATCCGCTTAGCTGATGATTGTATGCTCGGTTAACCAGCCCTCGTGTGTTCAGTGTTGTAGACATTTAAACGCAGCAAATGCTCTATGACAGCTCAGCCATTGTGGAGTCAGTTCATTTCCTCGAGAAGAAGAGGATCACTTCACAATTACTTCATGGCAGTCTATACAAGCCTTCTTAGCTGGTCATTAATTAAGCAATAAGACATGACAGGCAATCTATTTCTGGGCCATTTAACATATCTCTTGAGGGAATTTTAAAGCAAGAGGCTAAAGGTCAAGTGACTTTAACCACTTGAGAAGTTCACTACCAGTAAATTGTTAAACTACAAAAAAATTGAATGTAAATTATTGAAACTAAGACAATAATTTTAGTGCATCAAACCAAAGAATTTATTGAGCCAAAACATTTTTAATGAAAATATGAAATGGCATACATGGGATTATGCTTTATACCCGTGAAATGTGCTCTACCCTCATAATTACAGTTGGAGCATGTGAAGCTCTCATGTACTATGACTACAATGTTTGCACTAAGACTGAGAATATGGCATCACTAATTTACTGGATAATAAGATCTTAGGTTCTCCAGACTAAATGCATTGTTCTCTTCCTCTCAAAACATTGCTTCTTTTGAGGACAGCAAAAATTATTTTAGAAAGCATGGAGGTTTCAGGGTTCTAGGAAACTTCTCACTTTTCTTGAACTCATAACTCCTCTCTAAGTTAATTTTCACTCTTGCTGAGACAAATAGTCAGCACCCACTATAAAGGAAGGAAGACTTATTTTGCTAACAGTTTGTAGAGCTTTTAGTTCATACTTGTCTGACTCTAAGGCAAGGTGGAGTGGCAGAGGGGCGACCATTCCTGGAGGCACAAGATGGCAAAAGCAACAACAGCAAAAGGGTGAAAACTCTTTCTGTCCTTTTTAGTTTTTCCACACTGCTGGAATTAGGGCAGTGCCAATCCAATCCATGGACTAATCCAGCAGTAACCCAGCCTTAATCCAAGAACCCTTAACTCCAGCATTGCACTCTGAGTCAATCACACACTCTAGATTCAGCTGCTTCCAAAGAAAACCAATCTAAAAGTACATGAGGCTTTGGTGCAGACTTAGAAACAAATTGTAATATTCCACTTCTGCCTCCCAAAGATTCATGGACATTAATTTACAAAATGACACTTAGTTCTTCTCTAAGAGTTGCCAAAGTCCAAACAATTTCAGCATGGTTGAAGTGTCCAACAACAAACTGTATTTGAGATTTAAGGCAGACTCTTAGCTGTGAGTCCCTATACAAATAAAAAGAAAATTAAACACTTTCAACATTCAATGGTGCTAGGTAGATATTTCCATTTCAAAAGTTGCACACAGGCCATACAAAGGAATGGAACCAAAGCAAATTTGAAATCCAGCAAGGCAAACATTAAGTCCTTTAGTTCCACGTGCAGCATCCAAAGCCATCTTTGGCCAGATGTGAACTCCGAAGACTTGAGCAACTCTGTCCTTACAGAACTTCTGTTAGCTTTAGCTCCTGTGGTTTCTCTCTTGAGCTCCCTCTATTCCCTCCTTGCAATATCTCAGAAGATGCACATTCCTGGATTTTCCAAACTTCTGTTATCTCCACTGCATCTTGGCTTTACATACTTAGTTTCACATACCACACTCTCAGGAGCACATTGCTTGGCATTCACAGGCCTTTTTCTGAAACCTGGAGGAAGACTTCCCAACCCCACAGCTCTTTCACTATATATGCACCCAAAGGCCAGCATCATGTGGATGATGCTAGTGTCTGCCAGTAGCAGGAGCAATGGCCAAGTTTTCACCTCTCTTGGCTGAAGGATTTTTTTTTTTTTTAACTGGGGATTGAACTCAGGCCCTTGTGCTTGCCAGGCAAGCACTTATTCCACTGAGCCATCTCCCTGGCCCAGCTATAGGATTTTAGTACCTCGATCTCTGAGTACTCTGAGTTCAATTTTGAGGAACACATTTTCTGTGCTGCTGCCATTCTGGAATATGTTACAACACCTCCATTCTAGAACACAATGTTCTGTAGCTTTCTTCTTTTGCTTTTGCAATTTTGAGGCTATAAAGGGTGAAGTCCTGCTGTTCCTTGTGACACCCTCAGGCCAGTTTTATATTTTCCCATTCCTTCTCAGCAATCCAAACCTCTTCTCTTCTCTTTTTTTTTTCAGTACACAGCTTTCCTGGAGCTTCTATTCTGGCCAAACTCAAAATGTTTAAGACATTCTTCTGAGCCCTTTGCTCTTGACTTTCAACATAGATCCAGCTACATGTCACCAACACCAGCCATGCTATGGCCTCAACATTAGGCCACCTTAAAATTTCTTCTTCCAGATTATTAATCTGTTGCACTTAGTGTTAGGCAGTCTCTGGACATGAGCTAAATGGAGACAAACTTTATACCAAGCCATAACATATATCCTCTGGAGTCCAACAATCAGTGAAGTCCTTTTTCCCAGCAGAAACCTCCTGAAATCAGACTTTATAGGCAGGATTTCTATCAGCCTTCCTGTCCTCTGAGCTCTGACCAGCATTTCCCAGAAGGAACTATCTGAAGCATTCCAGCTTTACTTTTTCAGTTGACATCTCTGAACATTTCCAAAATCTTTCCACAGGCAAGTCCCAAAGGCTCCTGAACCTCATGGTCAGTTCTTGTCACAACAGCACTATCACATTCTGTCTTAGTTATACTTCTTTCACTGTTGAGACAAAATACCAGATAACCACAAGTTAAACAAGGGAAAGTTTATTTAGGTCCCAGTTTGTAGAAGTTTCAGTTCATAATAGGCTGTCTCTAAGGAAGGTAGCATGGCAGAGGGGCAACTATTCATGGCAGTAGATGACACCAAAAGCAATAAGAGTGAAAAAGAAAAACCTCTTTCTGCCCCTTTTGTCTTACCAAGACTTATGGGACTAGGGCAATGTCAATCCAATCAGTGGACCGATCCAGCAATCACCAAGCCTTAATCATAGCACCTTTAATCAATCCCAGCATTGTATTATGAGTCAATCACATACTCTAGATTCAGCTGTCTCTGAAAACCTCAGCCTAAAATTGCATGAGGCTTTGAGGTGACATCTAGACACAGACTATAAAAATTCCTTTTAGAGAGTTTTGTAAAAGTGAATAACATTATTTACTAAATAGGTAATTAATTTTATAAGTACAAGAATAAAGGGCTAAGGAGTAGCTAACAGGCAGAGTGCTTGCCTAGGGTACATGAGGCTCTAGGTTTGATCCCTTATATGACAAAGAACAAACTAAAGACAAAGGTACAAGAATAACTATAAAAATAATAGCAGATATATTAGACTAGTCATTGAAAAGAAACATTTGTATATCATTGAAAAACAACTGAGATTTGTATATAATCTACCCTACTATGCTGAGACTCCTCTCTATAACATTGTTCCATTTACGCACCTTCTTTCATCTCCACTAACCCAGACACTCACTGTCTTCCTCTTAAACACTCTGCTTGTGCTATTCATGATTGCATACTCTTTCTTTATTTCTTACCAAAGAATATAATCAGTTCTCTTAGAGTTAATTAAAAAAAATTTCCTGACATATTCGTGACACTCAGGAAGCTTCAATCACCGATATTTATCTATCTTTTCAAGTTTTTGTACTCTATTTATTCCACCCTTTTATGGTTCTTGTCTTCAGTGAATATAGCTTAATAGGCAGATTAAAATTTAATTTTATAGTCTGCATACAAATCATGACATCAGGCATATATACACAATAAATAATTAATTTTTTTTGGCTAAATTTATAGGTAACCAATTTTTTCCCATAATTTTATTGATAAACAAATAGCAATGAGGCAGTTTCAAATCAAATTGGTAGGACAGTTTCAAAAATTAACACATTGCATACATTCTTCCTAGTGGTTAATTGCTGTACAAGATGTGGACATAATATCCTATTTACAAACACCATTAGAAAAAATCACTCTATTCATTAAGAGAATGTAACTATATATCTATCCTAACCACTTTGAATACACAGATACAAAATAGACATTCATCTATATACC
>NW_004524604.1:12104714-12122215 GCF_000260255.1 Octodon degus | reverse complement strand
TAACAACCTAAGTTTGCAAACCAAAATTAGAGAAAAAGGAGGGCTGTAAGGAAAGCCAACATTTTGGCCCTAGCTTTCCATGGTCAATTAAGACTCAGGACATATGAGAACTTGTACTGTAATGTCATGTAACCAATTTTTTTAAATCCACTATTTCAAAATTTTGAACTACAGCTAGATGTTAAGCAGCACAGAATGTTCTTTAACATTGAATTTAGTGTATTTATTCAGTCTTTTCCTAGCTTTCTGAACTTACTTTCACACATAAATATTTGGAAGTATTAACTAAATTTTATTACTTTGTATTGATTAAAGCATTTATTCTGCTAACTTACAGTATTCTCCTTGTTTCTAATGTCTAATGATTTTGTTCATTCATTTACTTAGTATTTTTGGAAGCCAGACTCTGCCTCGTCTATATTTTTCATATAACTGCAGTATCAGCAATGCTTACTATAGCTTTAGTGATTTTATACTTACTTAAAATTAATTTTCTGCATTCAGTTTAAGTCTGAGTTTTTTTATTCTTAAATTGTGTGTGTGTGCGCACACACATGTGCATGTATGTGTGTGTGGTGTACCTGTTTCATGATTTGTTACAAACTAAGATTTATTAATTCAATAATTATAATACAGATAATGTTATAAACCCCAAGAATGATCTTCAGTTATTCTTTAGATCACCTTTCCAGGAAATCACTGTGTATAACTTATCATTTCTTTTGCTTAAAATCAAAGAGACATGTTGGAAATCTGGGTCATGTAGCTTTCATTTATATCTGGGTTGATTCACTTAAAGCAAAAATAGGCACTCTTGGGCTTGAAGAGTATTTTGTCTTTGAGGTAGCAGTCACTTCTGCATGAAATGCATTTGTGGGGAAGCAGGCATTGCTGGACTGGATAGCCCAATTCTCTTGAGGTGGTGGTTTTCAGAGAGAAATCAACCTAAGAAGACCTGGAAAGTAGTAAACCTGGCAGATCAGCCTTTGAACTTCAAGATTCCAGTTGTACTTCTAAGCCAGTCATTATCAATTGTATGATAATAGCAATACTTCCATCTACACATCTTCTTTAAACCAGTGTGAGCTCTTATACTTTGTTTTCTTTTTTTCATTTTCAACTAATGAAATACTGATAGGATATCTTTAACATTTTTTGTGTGTCAGGAGGGATAAATTATAGGCCTTAGATAAATTATGTACTATAAAATCTATTATCTGAAAAATTGACTCAGGATGCATATTTATTTTTAAGAAAGAAATTTTGTCCTGCAAATACTTTTGATAAGCTCAAGTGTTTTGTATTTTTTGATCTCTGTTCATGATTACAATCTTCTACCCTCCAGCAGGTCCCAGAGAATTATATGTGAGGAAATTTATGAGGAAGTATTTTCATAATTCAATATTATTTTACTTCAAGGATATTGCCAGGGAAAATGATATAAATTACCACTAATACATTGGGTCTTGATCAAGTATACCTTTCCAAATATAAATTGGTGGTAGAAGTAGCCAAAGTAGATGCTTGGCAATTTTCTTGTGGTTCTTTTCTAAGGTAGATTAGATAGAATATTTCCCATGCCTCTCATGGTTTCTTTCTTTTTTTTCATGGTTTCTTTTTAAAGGAAGACTTTCAACAGTCAAATTATAGTTACATAAATTTTTTCTCAGTAAGGTCTTCTTGTGGAAATCTCAGGTAAAGCGATGTCCTGTTGATGAACTGAGTGCTTCTTTCTGCTTGTGAAAATTCATGGAGACTGTTTTGAGCAGCCTCTTGGCCAAGCTTCAAGGAGCATTTTATTAATCTTTCTCTGGGCATCTGAGGTCTGCACAGATATTAAGCTTTTATTTTTTAGAATTCTTTTCCAGACAATTGCCAAGAAGATTTAATCTGTTATATTACTTTAGCTGGCTGTCTCTAATATACCAATATTTATTAAAGGCTCAAATCACAGATTCTTAGATTTCCCCCCAATTTTTCCTTTTCTATTTGTAAAAGGGTTCCATAAGAATTACTGTACATGCACAAAAAGGCCCCATTTAGAAAATAGTTTGTGAGTCCCCATTCTGTACTGTAATGGTCCATATAACTGTATTAAGTCAGTTCCTTTAATAGGAAGAGTGGCTTTTTAGTTTGAGAAAAATCCGCTCCTGCTGAGATTTGAACCAGGAACCCTTGGATCTAAAAGCATTTGCTTTACTCTTTAGATAAGTGAAATCATCTTAAAAGGGGGAGGCTTAGGATTGAGAGTTCTCTTTGACTTTAGAGGTTTATCTTTGACAGTTTTCTGCTTTCTGAATTATTTTCTGTTCCTTCCTTCCACAATGTTTTGGTTTTCTAGGTTTTTTAACAAAAATCATTTGCCTAGCATTTCCTTAAAATGTGAATGCAAATATCTGTATCTAAGAGTAGAATTTAATATCACTTTGTGGAAAGCTTGTTAAAGTAAATAATCTGTAAATGGCAGCTTCCAGGATTGAACTGGTGAACCTAATATTATACTACCTTCAGGAGTGCATGAGTCCATTAGCTAAAAGGAAAGAAATCAAAGGGAGGGAAGTGGAAAGGCCAAGGGACGGGAATGGAAGAAGATGAAATGACAAAACTGGGTTGTATGCAGGTGAGCATAGGCCATCTTGAAACTTATTACTCCTATAATTCATATCTACTAATAAACAATAAATAGGAAATCAGTTGTAAAAGTTTAAGAATTTGTTATGGGTGTCGAAGTAAAGAACCATTTTTTTCCTATAAGGAAAGTGGTCATGTAGTATATTGCCTAATAGAACCCATTCTATCAGCATGCCTTCTATTATCTTCTCAAAAATACATCATGACAATAAAAACCACTCATTTCCTATAACTCCTCAAAGTTTAACATATGCTTACTAATTGAATTCTAAATGTCATGCAATTTTTGATATGGCATTTCATTGTTCTTTACAAATCTCAGACACTGTAAGGTTTAAGACATGTACCATAGATGCTTATGAGCTTTATGAGTTAGACTTGTTATATCTTCAAAAGTATAGTGTTTTCAACTCTCAAATAAATAGAATAGATGAGGCAATAGGCTATTGCAAATTTTCCTCTCCTTTTGTCATAGCAGAGTTCCATTCAGACTATAGTTGGCACAGGAACTTGAGCTTAGCTCCTTTGTTGCAACTGTTTCATCATTAAACACTATTAAATGCTAGCAAGATGCCAGGTGTTTTATGGAACATACGAAGAATAGTTGTACAGAAAGGAAAAAAAAAATGTTTATTTAAGGGTGACACTGAAAACATTGTAATTACTCCCACTGAAAACATATGGATAACAAAAAGTGTTTGGGGTTCAAAACTAATTTAGCAAGGAATTATTTTTGTTGTAATGATATCCTTAATTCTTTACCCAAAACTCTCTGAGGCCAAAATAGTAACAGGCTAGATATGTTTTTGGTAATTTTATTAGAGATTTGAATGTGGTGCCTTATTACTTTACAACATCTTCGAAAACAGAGAAGTACAAAGGGAGGTTTTCTTGATAGTGTAGGCACATTCAGCCATGTGATCTTCAATAAAGGGACCTAAACACGTGCTGCAGTAAGATAGTCCCTTTAACCAGTGATCCTGGGAGTACTGGTTATGCACAGGCAGAAAAGGAAAAGGATCAAACATGTAGTTGTTTAAAAAAAAAAAACACTTCATCTACTGAAAGGTTTAAATAAGCAAAATTCTTAAAATACAGGTATAGGCAAAGAGTTTATAAACAGAATATCAACTGCAGAAGAGTTACTGGCAAAATTCAAGCAAATTGGTTCCTATCTGAATAAAAGCTTTTGGGCTATGGAGATAGTTCAGCAGTCTAAGTGCCTGCCGGGCAAGCGCAAGGACCCATGTTCGATTCCCCAGTACTGCCATGGTCCACCACCCCAGAAACCCAGGCATCTGTGCCAACCACCAAAACTAGGCATGGTGGCCCACACCTGTAATCCCAGCATTGGGGAAGTAGAGACAGGAGAATTACTATGAATCTGAGCTGTGTAGCTAGGTCCTGTACCAATCAACCAAATAAATAAATAAATAAATAAATTTAAAATAATAAAGTAAGCAAAACAAAATAAAAGGTTTTAATAACAAAACTTGTCATCAACAGAGTAAAGAGACAACCCATGAAATAGGAAAAATTTCATCATCTACCTCTTGAACACAGGGTTATCACCTAGAACATATAAAAATTTCGAGAACATTAGACCCCCCCCGAGAAAAAAGAAGAGACCCATTCAAAAATAAGCAAGCAAAATAAATATATACTTCTTAGAAGAAATATAAATTTCTAATAGTGCATAAAAAGTTCAAAATCTGTCAATTATAGAAATGAATGTCAAAACAATACTCAGAGCTCATCTTACTCCAAACATAGGTAACATGAAGAGCTCAAAAAGCAAAAAATGGTGAGGAAGTTTGGTGGGGGAGGAACCTCTCTACATGGTCTAAACTACGGTAGACATCATACAAGAAGTCTTGGGAAAGTAAAAGAAATTTTATTTGGCACAGTTACCAGGCCTCTGAGCATCTTCCCGAAAGTGTGAAAGACATCATAGTACGTTGGTATGTGCACACTCATGTTTATAGCAATAGAAGTCGTAAGAGTGAAATCTTAGAAGCAGCCTTTATGCTTGTCAACAGGTTAATGGACAGGGAAAGTTTGGTACATATACACAATGGAATACTACTCAGCTGTAAATCAGGATAAATTTGAGTCTTCTGTAGCAAAATGGATGTACCTTGAGACCATAATCGAGGTGAAACAAATCAGACACGAAAAGTTAAATATCACATGTTTTCCTCCTATTGGGAAACCAACAATAGTCATAATTTAAAAAGCAAAACAAAAGATAGATGATAGGAAAGAAGGAGGTAGATCTTTTACAAATGGGAAAGAGATGGAGGAAGAAAGGGACAAGTGGAGGGAAAGGGAAAGTAAAAACAATCAAGATGTGACGCTCTGCCAACTACACAATGAACGTATTCACTATGTACTGTAAAAATAAACTAATAAAACTTATGAAGGTAAAAATTAAAAGAAGAAAAATTAAAACCTTAATGTTTCTAAAAATAACTTTTGCCTTAAGCAATAGAAACTTATATTCTCACAATTCTGGAACTAGAAGTGCAGGATCAACTTACTGGCAGCACTGACACTTACGAAGGCTTCGCTCCTTTGTATAAATTTTCTTTATTCACATCCATTTGAACCAGTGATGCTGTCTTAAGAAGAGTTCCCAGGTTCCAAATTCTGAATCTGCCTGAGGATAGCTTTATGGATTATTTAGAGAACATTCTGTTAAGATCCTTAAAATGGGATTATTTAATCTCTTGAAGTTTTGGTGTTTTCAGGTGAGGAGGCGCTTCCCTGCTTGGCACTTCAGTCCTCAGGGTGTGGGAGGCTTACCACACACAGGATCTCACTCGGAGTCTCCCCCATTACAGGAATGTTCTGTCCTGGTGGGGTTAATTCTTTCTCCTATATGCTCCACATGGTGACCTTGTACTTTACTTTTACCAAGGGGTCATTTCTCCTCATGTCATCAACTCTCTTTGCCCTCTGGTTATTCAGACAAAGTCCATCTTAACCCCTAGCCCTTTCATTTCTAAGATGCAATAAAAACCACGTGATTCTGGGAGATACATGTTCAGCTGGCTAAATTAAGATTTAAGATGTTCATTTTAACACTATAAGACAGAGGAAAATTAATATACTCCTCCTGTCCTATAAGAAGTATCTATCACAAAACTAGAGTTTCTATTCTCTGAAGTTGAAAGCTTCTACCAGAAAGACTGCAACCAACTAAGTTAAAAAAAATGACAAATTTTCTACATTGGTATTTGTTCATAGATTTAAATGATCTCCTTTAGTCATGACAACATTTGGCTAAGTTGGCTACACTATTCTGAAATTTGTGATTCTCATACCTCAGTTTCCCAAGTACCTTGGGCTACTAAGATAAATAACCAATCTATCTTCTGTCCTTTTCTGGTCAGTTCTTGCCAATTTTAGCAGAATTTATAAGCTGTTTTTTATCCTTTCTCTTTTTACAAAGTATTCTAACTTATAAAATAATTTAACATACGAATTCACAGTTTCCTTATTTCAGCAATTTTTAAATTTTATTCTTTTGAAATATTGGGAGATTCAATTTGCATTAGTTGAAGTAGGTCATGAATCAAAATTATATTCAATACATAATCTGATGAGTATGATTAAGACATTTAAGAGAGATAGCGTACTATGAAGAAAGAGATTCATTTTTAATTATAGGGGTTTAAGTAATAGGAAAAGTTCATAAAAATACTCTATTTCATCTAAACCTCAAAAATCTGGTAAAATATTTCAGTATGTGAAACATTATGTCTGACTAAGGAAACAGTATGAGCACAGTAAAAGTATTGGGACATATTTTTCATAAAATATTTCTATTATATATTAGAAATGAAAACTAAAGAGGAAAACTTCATTTAGAATTGGGCCATCTTAAACACCAGACCTAGAGAGATTGAAAGTTACTAACAAAAGAGAGAATAAGAATATGAAATGTCTGAGGGAGAAAAATTAAGTGATTGGCATGTTATTTAGAAATATTTAGTTGACAGTAGAAAATCTTGAAAGTAGAAAACAGAAAGTAAACATCAATTTAAGACAGATGGCTAGTCAAAAGCAATTGGCTTCTGAGTAAGTATGGATAGAGGAAAGGAAATAAAGAAGAATCCAGTGTAGGAGAGCTTTCTGTACAAGAATTGAACTGGACATGGAGACTGTAAGTCACTATAGCTTCAACGTTGATACCATGGGGGAAATGATCAGGCAACACAGGGTACAAAAGATTCCAGCACAGGGGCTGGAGAGATGGCTCAGTGGTCTAAAGCACCTACTTAGAACAAGCTTGGCAAGGCATCAGGGACCGTGGTTCAATCCCCCAGCACCACATGCCAGCCAGCCCCGCCCCCTGGTGGGCTGAGCTGGCCACACACACACACACACCTCTCTCTCTCTCTCTCTCTCTCTCTCTCTCTCTCTCTCTCTCAAATAAATAAAAATAAAAATAAAAAGATTCCAGCACAGAAAACAATGGATTGACTACAACACCAGGTATTGCTTGATAGCCAGAGAACAAAGCCATCTGAGTTTGGAGTAGTTGAGGAAAAGGCTTCATTGGGATCTTAGCAAAAATTCAAGATTACTATGCATATAAATGACTTATATTTTTGTAACTTGGGTTTAACCTTTCTAAGGAAAACCCCACACTATTACAGACTATTCTGTCCTTTAATACACTCAAGATCATTAAGGAGAGAAGGAACTGAGGCACAGATTCACTTAAAATGGCATTAAGGCTACTCAGGCTATGAAGACTTCTTTGAATTTCATTTTTATATTCCTTAAATTATTTTTAAATTTGCAAACAATAGCAAATTCAGGAGTATAGTTTTCAGGAGTGTGAACAAGTGCTTAAAGCTTGGTAACACCACCACAATCAAGATATGAAACATTTCTATTGCTCTGAAAAATCTCTTACCCCCCCTTTGGAGTCACTCCCATATATATGAATGATATCTATCTATCTATCTATCTATCTATCTATCTATCTATCTATCTATCTATCTATCTGTCTATCTGTCTATCTATCTATCTATCTATCTATCTATCTATCTATCTATCTATCCATCCATCTATCTCACTTAAATCTCTTAAAAGCAGCACTTCTGCTTTCTGGTTATAGGAAAGGAAGTTAGCAATTGAAGCATGACAGTGATTTACAGACCTTGCTGGCTTGCAGATGAAGGAGGCATGGGGGAAGGGCCTGAAAATGGAGCTGAGAGCAATTGCTCCCTAACAAGTGATAAGGAAACAAGTACCCTCGAGCACTTGCATCCTACCTGGGAACTGAATTCTACCAGTGACAGAGCTGACCTTGGAAGTTGCTTCTAATCCAGAACCTCCAGGTACATATCCAACTCTAAGAAAACAACTAGAGTATCCAATTTGCTCTATGCTAAACTTTTGACATAGAGAAGCATGAGCTAATAAATAAATTTTGTCTGTTTTTTTATTTTTAGTTTATTTTAGGGAAGGGTCTACAGGGTGTTCAGGATCACACTACTAGATCCAACTCCTAGTGATCCGCCTGTTTACAGCCTCCTATGAGCTGGGATTACAGGTGCACACCACCACGCCCAGTATCAATCGCTGTCTCAGTGTGCCCCAGGAGCAGGGCCAGCACAACAGGCCTGGGGATTGAATCTGGCCCCTGCGCCTGCTTGCAGGCACTTTAATCCTCTAAATTTTGTCTTGCAAGCTGTGGAGTATATGGCAGGTTGTTGTGCTGTGATAGCAATAAAGTCATGCAAACGGAACTGTAGAGCCCGCGGTCAGGTGAAAGTCACTTCTTCCACTCCGCATCATCGCAGCACCTTTGAGATCCCCCCATATTGTTATGGGAATCACAGAGTAGTACTCAACAGAATGAATGTATCACACTTTGCTTATCCATTGATTTCTGTTTCTTATTTTTGGCAATTAGAAATAAAAAAGTATTCCCATTATTAATATGTAAGTTTTTAGAAATTTTAAAATTTTTTCCTGTATGGCTATGTAAGAGGAAAATTTCCTTATTACACAAGTGTACGCTATAAAAATTGCCAAATTTAATTTTTACTAAAGTAATACAATTTTGCATTTGTATCAGTAATGTATGAGAATTCCAGTTAATACTATCTGTCACATTTAGTTTAGCTGAGTTAATAGCTATTTAGTTTTGCATTGTTCCATCTGATTTTAAGTACATTTATCACAAACTTTAGAGGTTCTGCCCAAGTTATCATCTTTGAAATAATGTGGCATCAATATTAACATGTTTCAGCCTTTTCACTTGAAAAATCACATTTTGAAAATATACATTTAGTCCAGATCATCAGATTTTAGATAATGATGTTGCTATATTGATATATTAAGAAAATAAATTTATGCTAAGAAGCATTTATATTCAACATTTGTTAGCATCAACTATCAGCTAGGTACCAGACCTCATGAAAACATATGGCCTTTCCCCGAAGACTGTTGTGCCTACTGCAGAAACAGATACACAACATGTAAGTTTAATAGAGTTCAGTATTGGTCACTGTAGTGGTTGAGAGATTGTGTCAACTTGAGAATTTTAGAAGCTTAACTAAATCATCTCAGCAATTCTGCACCCTACGGTGCAAAGAAGCTAAACCTAGTACGGCTCATCACTTAAAGTATACAAATGGAAATGAGGAAGGAAGAAGCCTTCCATTTTCTTTGGAGGAGCTCCAGTCATGGCCTTCAGATTGAATGTCATCTTCTGGCTTCTAGCACCAACACTTAACTTTTGCCTTGGATCCTACAGCCTTCTGGTGTAGACTCATCCGCCTTCTGTCAAAGACCAATAGGCCTCCTGATAAGCACTTGCACGGACACTGCAGTGAGCTCCATACCTTGGACTGAATCCTTCAGTCTCCAGTGTGCAGACGCCCTCTGCAAGCTTCCTCACCCAACTGTGTGGCTGATGATCCTAAGCCGATCTTGTAACTTCTCATACTTTTGTACATCATGTGTTACACCTGTTCTTCTAGTAAACCCTGAATGACACAGTCATGATGGAGGGGCATGAGATGAGTGAATAGATTCCAGGTGAGGGAGTAAGGAATTCTGCTTGAGGGGCCAGGTGGGTCAGGTGATGAGAGATGACTACAAGTATGTCGTGGCTGAGAATTAAACTTTAAATTAGCACTGAGTACTGTATTTGCACAAAATAGACCATGGATGTTTAATTGGAATCATTTTGTGTAATCTAAAAACAAAAGATATTTTTCTCAGTTTCTTTGAGACTTTTTGAATCTTTCTCTAATAATATGTTAAAGATATCATTATGTATAATGCATGGCATGGTATTATGGATTTCCAAAAGAGAAGATTCTTATTCTTATTGATGAGTTTTCATCATAGAAGACCAAAAATTGGTATATATATTTTCCTGTATTTTAGGGAAGGGTCTACAGGGCATTTAGGATCTCTCTGCTAGATCAGAGTCATAGTGATCTGCCTATTTACAGCCTCCCAAGAGCTGGGATTAGAGGCACACACACCACACCCAGTCTCAATTACCATCTCAGTGTGCCATGGGGGCGGGGCCAGCACAGCAGGCCTGGGGATCCAACTCCAGGTCCCTGTGCCTGCTTGAAAGTGCTTTAATCTGCTGAGCTACTTGGCTGGCCCTCAAAAACTGGTATATTTAAGCTTTTTAAAATTTTATTGTAGGGGCACCAGTAGACACCATTGACAGATTTTCTTGGTAGAGTCTTTATAACTTTGTTGGGTCCTTTATCTCAAAATTAATCAAGTTTATTTAGTACGTGTGTCTGTGTGTGTGTACTTGTGTGCACCAACGACAGAGCATGTAAGTCGCTTTCTCCATTCATGCCCCGATCTTGAAATCTCATTCTCAAGATCAACTTACCCGTATTCTAATTTGAATAATACAGACATACTGAATAAGTTTTTAAAATTGTATTTGGTACAAGGTCTCACTATGCAACTCCAACTCACAGTGATCCTCCTATTTTCAGTCTCTCCAGCGCTGGGCTTACAGTTTTGGGCCACCACGCCCAGTCTCAGTTGCCAGTTCATCCCACCCTGGTGTGGGGCCTGTGGTTCTGGGGATTGAACTTTGATCCTTGCACTTGCCTAAGCAGGCACTTAATCTGCTGAGCTATCTTGCCAGCCCCAGACACATTTAATAATTGAAAGTGACGTTTTTAGTTCTGTTCTTCTGCTATACACAATATTCGCTATATCCTGGTGCACAGCATCTGTGACAAGACTACATGTAAGGGCAAGTGAGAGAGGAAAGAAAATCTGCCAAACAGCAATTGCATGTAAGGGAATAAATGTAGGACTCATCGTTCAAAAATTAGAAAATTATTATTCAAAAGGCAATCTCATGTACAGTGGCAGAGTTCTAAAGAAAACATTTGGATATTTTTAGTTGCACTTGATTTTAACTTTCAGGAGCATTTTCATTGAGGTAACATTTATTTCTGAGGTATATAATCTAGGCTCAGCAGGCTACAGTGCTAGTCTTTGATGTTCACCAAGTTTGTTTATGAACTGTGCTGGAGATGGCAATCCAATACCTTCAAGGAAAATTCAGAGACAAACACAGGGCATCTTTTTTTTTTTTTTCTGTGCTGTTCATAATAGTGTCTTTACTGCCTGAACATAACCAAGGGCTTGTTAGAAATGTAAACAAGATTGCCTTTGTGCACCAAAGAGAATGTGATTGGTGTACCAATGGCAGAAGCCTGTGCATTTTAGGTGGTGCAAAATATGCTACAATGCATGCAGTATCCTGAAGCATTTCTAAAGCTGTCTGAAGCAGAAACTAAGAATTGATTTTACAGAATTATAAGTGATCTGTGCATACTAACATCTTTGAAATATTAAAAATGTTTTCTTTTGTTTGTTTCTGGCTTTTTTTCCCTGCCTATCAGCTTGATCTAGGTATATGAAAGCTAGTGAGACAGCATATTGCAGTTTTTGAGAGCTTTGTTTTTGATGGCTTGCAATAAACCACACAAGATATTCCCACTGGGGGAAAAGAAGTTATAAACTGTCTTGAATATTACAATTTGCATGATTTGGAGCTTTGGGATCTCTTGTTTAAAATTTTTACTCTAGCTAATCACAATTTTTTTTTTCTGTTTGGAAACAATGATTTGAATGTAAACCAACTCCAAAAGGCACAATAAAGCAATTTCGACAAGCTAATTAATTTCTGTTAAAAAAGAGAGATAACACAAGCTCTGAATTTGCTTTTAAGGATGTCTTAAAATCATACACTTCATTTGCAGATTTAGTCAAAACCAATTTCCCTGATAAACAAAGAGTAGAGCTCAATGGACTGTGTCTAATGATGACATCTCTCCAGGTAGTACTGTGAAAATATATTAACACTCATCCAAAAGAGTTAATTAGGAAATGTCAGATGAAAACATTTAACTTTTTAAAATCCTCTATTACAGATAAGGATTTTTCATGAAATTATAAATTTAGAATTTTAAGTGATAAATTTATCATCTCTATTAAGTCTAAAGAACTCAGAATGTTGACAAATCTCAATCTTTTTTATATCCCCAAAGATGTCCTTGAAGTTTCTACAAATATTGCCACCTTGTCAGAATTACTTTTGAAGGGAAATAAATGTATATCTTAAAAATAAGTGAATAATCCAGATGAGTAATTCTTTTGGTAATTGAGTAAATGCAAGCATAGCATGTGTATAAATAAATGGTCTAGGAATTTTTATTAACATAAATGGAAATGTACACCCTGGACATTTAAAAATATGCATATTGATCAAATTTAAAATAATTTTGTAGAAAACTTTTTCTTTTTTTGTATTTTAGGGAAGGGTCTAGAGGGTATTCAGGGTCTCCCTACCAGATCAGACTCATAGTGATCCACCTGTTTACAGCCTCCTAAGAGCTGGAATTACATGCACGCTCCACCATGCCCAGTCTCAATTGTCATCTCAGCGCACCCCGGGGGCGGGGCCTGCAAGGCAGGCCTGAGTAACTTTTATTCTATGTATGAATAAACTATTATATACATTTAAGTACGACTATCATTGTTGAGTGGAAGCTCTAGTATTACTTATTAGATTAGTTGGACAAATATTTTATAATCACCAGAAACTGCATTTGCCCTTCTTAAAGCTGCTGATTCTCTTGGAACGATGGAGTCTCTGGCTGGAGCCTCTCCTTGGGCATCTGTGCCTTTCTGCTTTTGCTCTTATTTTCTTATAGCCTGCACTCAAAGCAATGCCAGGACAATCCTGTGAAAGTTTGAGTCTTCGCCCAGCAGTCCTCTCCAAGTTCTCCCAAAGACTTCTCATTTCACTAAAAGATAAAATCGAGATCCTTCTGCTGTCCTCAAAGACCTTGAATAATCTGCTCCTGTCCTTTATTCTCACCTTTTATCTCTGACCAAATGTGCCCTCTCCTCTTTACTTCTGGAATTCCAGACCCTTAGCAAATTTGAACACTGCTGGAGTGCTCCAGGCATATTGCTACCTTATAAGATTTTTCATTAGCTATTCAAGTTTTCTCCCTGTAATATTCTCTACCTGCTATTTTCATTACCTTCTTTTTTCTGAGGGGGATTCAGCCTCTGACTCAGATAGTGCTGTCTCATTGAGGATGTTTCTGGACATCCTAAGATTCCACATCTCTCTTTCCCACTACGGATGCACAGAACCTATCTTTCTTGTTTAATAATTTTCCAACTATCTAAAATACAGTACAAGTGTCTTTCTAATACATTTTATTTGTTATCTACTTCCCCTGCTGGGGTATATGCTCCAGAGAGTGTTTTGCAGATAGAGATCTATTCTATGACATCCAACACTTCAAGGAGACATTATAGAGAGTGAAGGGCAGAAATGCGTAAGGTTGCTCCAAAGTCACTGGTCACACAAGGACTTCTAAGAAGACACAGCTGTGATGAAGACTGAAAGACAAGTTTAAGGGCAAAAAATGTGTGTCAAATGCCCAAACTAACAGGGCAGAAATCTTTATTTAGTTACATTCATTACTAACCTGCAAGAGTTTACTTCTCTGTGACTAGATAGTATGCTGGTTTCTAATGAATAGAAGAAAGCCTGCTAACTGTAAAGGCACTAATTGTCCACCTAGCAACACAACCCTCACTGCTATAAGACAACAAGTACAAAAGGTGGCATTTCAGTAAGAAGATGCAAGATATAAATGAGGGTTGTAAGGATCAGGGCAAAAAGAAGGAGATGTGTGAAGACCATAAAAACAGAAAGGAGCTAAGGAAAGGAGGTGGAAACATGCTGTGTGTGAAAAGAATAAGGAAGAATCAGGGTTTATATGGTGGAGAAGAGAACACAGAATGTGTAGAAAATGAGACACTTTCCTTGAATGCAAGATGAATAAATTATGGCTCCTTTTCCAGAAAGCATTACGGACATACTTGATTTTTTCCATTTTACTCATTATTTTTACATCTAATACATCAGCAAGCCATGCAGGATCTCGCTCCAAATATATCTCAAATAGTTGACTTTTCTAATGATTGCTTTATCCAAACCACCATCTTTTCAGCTGGAAGTAAGAAATGTCTAACAGTTCTCTCCCTTTCTAATCTTGTCCTTCTGACTTTTACTCTTCTTATGATATTAGTGGTAGTCTTTCATAAATGTGCTTTGAGTTTCTGATCAAAACACTTGACTAATTTCATTTTGTACTTAGAATGAAATTCCAACCCTTATCATTGCCTACAAATCCTTCAGAATCAACTGCCACCCCACCAACTTCTCCCTCCCAATCTTTTCCAGGGTCTCCCCTCTCTCTCCGTGCTCCAAGCACATGTTCCTTATAATTTTAATTTTGTAGGATTCATGGGTGTTTAGTAGGCTTAAGGAACTTACCTATTGGTAGAAACTCTGCTTTAATTAATTTTCACTCACCTTTCCATCGCTTGCTTTCTTTCACTACGCATGGCTTTTCTTAAATGTCAAGGCTGTGTACAGGCCGTCTCTGACCACTTTGTCTCAGGTGGCACCCTTGTCATTTTGTATAACATTTCCAATCGGACTCTTCTCCTGTATTTAACCACTATGTGAAATTTATATTTACCTTTATTCACCTCTGTCAGGATACAAACCCTATGACAGGGAGTCTACAGTATTTGTCTTTTCCTTACCATGAATCAAAAGCGCAAAAACCATTTTTGTAAACATATGTGAAATACATTGGCTAGGTAGTAATTTAGTTGAATAAATGAAATAAGGAACCAATAAACACTTAACTTATTTAAGTAATATTAGAAAATGTTTATTTTGAAGTAGGCAGTTGGGGACATCCTGAAGTATCTTCTCTGAGAATGTAAATACACTGATACTTAGAAGATAATTCATAAAATAAATCAATGGGACCCACTGATAAGAGATAAGAGAATCATAAAGAAATTAAAGGAAAGTATGCCTAAGATGATTCTGATCATCAATGAATGAGTCAAAAAAGCCTCTCAGAAATGTTCCAGATGTCAGATTAAATTATTATTGTGGGATATCCGTAATTATCAAATGTTTATGATTGAGGATAATGCAGTGCACAAATTTGGTTTTCTGTTGTTATTATCCTGACATATTTTTTTACAATATTATTGTTGTTCTTGTTATTATGGATTTATTTGCAATTGCAGGCCTATAATGAAATGTGAACTGCTCCCATGGAGTAAGTAAAGCACGTTTGGAAAGCTTGTATGATATTTTGGATCCATTAGGGTTTTATAAAATCAGCTACTACCACCCTCCATTTCCCCACATAGGTTTTCATCACAATCTTCAATCCTTGAAGAAAGACCTTAAATTACCTTCCAACTGTATCTCTGTTTTCAACCACTTTGTGTCAGAATACCCTTTATCCATCATTTTTCCCTGTCCTGATTTTATCCTAAATGATTTGTTTGAAGAAATGATGTATTGTATACCTCAGGATCACTTGATACTCCAAAACTATTAAGGACCTGAAATCTGTTTACGTGAGTTTTGTCTGGCAATAGGCATCACATTAAAAGTGGAAAATATATGCTTGCAACAGAGTGAAAGTAGAGAATGAGATGATATCACCATTACATAGTACTGTTATGCAATACTGTAGTATTGCAATATTCTATAACACTGCATCCTGGAAGGGTAAATGCTATCCTCTAAGGAATGAGTATCGACTGGGAAAAATATCTCTAACTGAAGCAAATAAGTAACTGGATCTTTTTGTTTTGAGCTTTTGTTTCCATCAATCTGTTCTTTTCATCTTCCTTTTATTTCTTGAAATAAGTCTTACATGGGAATGACATATAGCCTATATTATTTTTAAATACATGGTTATCATAACTCTTGTCAAATGATGTTTTTACTTTTTGAATTTAAAATATCTAAAACAGAACATGTTATAATTCAGTAAGTCAATGTCTGTGGGTTTTGGGGGGAGTATAGAGAAAGATTTTTTTCTTCTCTCTTGAGTGATTTTTTGACAGCAAAAAGGAAGCCAAACTTTCATTTTCCTCATTTTTCTTAAACACTGGGAGTTTTATTTGATATACCTTCTCTTGGAAATGGAACACAGTAAAATAATGTTTTCCTTATGAATCTCATTGGCCAGTTGGATATACCATCAGATCATGAGGACATTGGCTATGGAAGTTTTGATAAAGACATCATGAGGTGTTCAAAGAGAGAGGAGAAAGGACTACCACAAGAGTAAAGATATGAGTATATTTGCTGGTGGTAAACTTGGGAGAGTATCTAATTTCTGTGTGTGATGTTTTCTTCATGTATAACACAAGAGCAATGATAATGTTTCCTCTTATGAATTACTGTGAAGGGCCAAGGATACAGCTCAATGGCAGAGTGCCCACCTGACAAAGCAAGGTCCTGAGTTCAATTACCAGTACCTCTCCCCCCAAAAAAGTGTTGTGAAAATGAAATTCATGAAGGGGCTAATTAACATTGAATCCTTAGAAAATTACTGTACTTAAACTTTTCCATATATGAAAGTAATTTATTTTCATAAGTGCAGTTATAATTTTATTAGTGATTTTTTTACTAGAGAACTACTCAAAGCATGAAAGGAAGGTTAGAAGAAAAGCTCTTATCTTTCATTCACAATTTTCTGTACAGGTGAGCCTATTTAGATTTCTTAATATCTGTATGCTGTATCATGTTGTGGAGCTGAAGTATCCTCCAACAGCTTATGAGTTGAGTATTTGGTAAGGTGATTGTGTCACAAGGGCTCCAATCTCATCAGTGGATTAATTCATTGCTAGATTCTAATTTTTTAGTATTATTGAGTGATGTGGAAACTTCAGGAGATGGATGCTAGTGGGAGGAAGCACGTCATTGTACGTCCTGAAAGGCTGTACCTTGTTCCCGCCTTTCTATCTGCCTGTCTGCCTGTCTGTCTGTCCGCCCGTCCGTCTAGCCGTCCATCCATCCGTCCATCCATCCGTCTGCCTGTCTGCCTGTCTGCCTGTCTGCCTGTCTGCCTGCCTGTCTGTTTGTCTGTCTCTGTCTGTCTGCCTGTCTGCCTGCCTGTTTGCCTGTCTGCCTGTCTGCCTGTCTGCCTGCCTGTCTGCCCGTCTGCCTGCCTGCCTGCCTGTCTGTCTGTCTGTCTGTCTGTCTGCCTGCCTGTCTGTCTGTCTGCCTGTCTGCCTGTCTGCCTGCCTACCTGCCTGCCTGTCTGTTTGTATGTCTCTGTCTGTCTGTCTGCCTGTCTGCCTGTCTAACTGCCTGCCTGCCTGTCTGTCTGTCTGCCTGCCTGTCTGCCTGTCTGCCCGTCTGTCTGCCTGCCTGTCTGTCTGTCTGTCTGTCTGTCTGTCTGTCTGTCTGTCTGCCTGCCTGTCTGTCTGTCTGTCTG
>NW_004524604.1:12099262-12104614 GCF_000260255.1 Octodon degus | reverse complement strand
CTGTCTGTCTGTCTGTCTGTCTGTCTGCCTGCCTGTCTGCCTGTCTGCCTGCCTACCTGCCTGCCTGTCTGTTTGTATGTCTCTGTCTGTCTGTCTGCCTGTCTGCCTGTGTAACTGCCTGCCTGCCTGTCTGTCTGTCTGCCTGCCTGCCTGTCTGCCTGCCTGTCTGTCTGTCTGTCTGTCTGTCTGTCTGTCTGTCTGTCTGTCTGTCTGCTTTCCAGATGCTGTAAGGTGAGCAGCTGACCTCTCCCACACTTTCCTTCCTTGCTGTGATTGCCTTGGCACTGGGTAAAGATGAGAGATTGCTAATTATGGACAGAAACCTCTGAAACTGTGAACCAAATTAAACCTTTCCTCCTTTAGGCTGGATTTTTTATTTTGCTACAAATTAAAAGCTGGCATGTTCTGCTGACATGATAATAGTCTTCAAAACATTACCTTAATTCTGTAGAAAAATATATATGCATGTATAAATGCATATATGCTTATGTGTGCATATCAGTTCAGATACACGTGTATATATATGCATACGTATATACACTCATATATCAGTATGCTAAAGTAAAAAGTAAACTTCCAGGATTATTTTTTAAGGAATCTTCATAGTTATTTCCATAGTGGTTGCATTAGCTAACATTTCCTCCATTATATAGGGATTTTTTTTTTTTTTTTTTCGGAATGGAGGTTTGAACTCAGGCCCTTGAGCTTGCCAGGAAAGCACTTATTCTACTGAGCCATCTCCCCGGCCCCCAAGGGATTTGTTTTTCAACTAGCTATTTTCCTTTTAGGTGTCATCCCCCAAAAATCAAGGACATCATATTACAGTGATAACTATGTTTATATAAGCACAATAAACAATAGCTAAATCTTAGAAATGGCCTCTATGCCCATCAACAGGTGAATGGTTAAAGAAATTGTGGTACTGTTGTACAATGGAGTACTATTCTACCATAAAGAAGGACAAATTTGAGTCATTTGTAGGTAAATACATGCATGCATGCACCCAGGGGCCATAATATCAAATGATGTAAATAACATATACAAGCTTAAATACTGTATTATTTCACCTACATGAGGAACACAAAATATAAATAAATAGCAAAATAGAAGATAGATAACAGGAAGCATGGAGATGTTTTCAAATAAGAAGAGAATCCAGAAATGGAAGGAAAGTCAGTGTGGTGGCACAAGGCTGTAATCCTAGCACTCAGGAGGCTGAGCCAGGAGGATTCTTGCAAGCTGGAGGACAACCTCGATGACGTAGTGAATTCAAAGACCTCTCTGAAATACAGAGTGAAATTCTGTCTCAAAACCAGAACAAAAGTAAAACAAAAACAAAACAAACAAATGGATGGAATGGAAGGAGGAGGAAGGAAAGGGAAGGAAAGGAAAAGGGATTAAAGAAAGAATTGAAAGAAAAAAGAGTTAGATCTTTTGCAAGTGAGAAGGGGACCAAGAGATGCTCAGAGCAAGGAGGGTGGCTTGGGTAGGGGAAGTAAGAAGAATCAAGTGCGTTATGTACATGCGCCAACTCCCCACGATAAATGCAATCATTAGGTGCTGCAAACATTACTAATAAAAATTTATTGCCAAAAGTCTTTCACACTTGAGCCCAATTTGTCCTGTAAACATTCTGTCCCCCTCCTAGCTTTTGGTGTGATATGAGTGCATGCAGAGGGTGCCACCTCCTGCCTCTTGTCCTCAGCACCTGGTCCCTCTCAATCCTGCCTCGCCTATCTTAACTGCTGTCACAATGCCATTCCTTTTTTTCACCATCAAGCCCTTCTAAAGGGGGTTACTTTTAGGAATATTGGCAGAATAGAGATCAATCCTGGCATCTACAAAGTCTGAGGTTAAAACCTTCCCAAATTACTTAACTCTATTGGACCACAATCCCTCTATCTCTAAAATGGCAATAGTCAGAGGTGAAGGACATGCAGCCAAGTTCCTGCCATGCATTCTCACCCAGTTTAAGATTTTAAAGGCATAACCCATTGCATGCACATGTTAAAGTGAAGAGCAAAAATTGTGAAGAAATCTGATTGATTTGTCTGCATTACATTTGAAAAATCATCAAGAATTGTGTTATTAAATAAATGTGCTTCAACTGAAAATTGGTTTTTGTGCTAGTGATACTTTAAAGAATCATTTTCTGGAAAACAAATTTGAGCAATGATCCTGTTCCCCATCTGTCAGAATTTTCTGAGTCACTTCATAACATTCATTTTTAAAGTATCAATATTCACAGTTTTGCTCAAATTATCCTTAAGTTATAATGTTAAAACTTTCACTGAACATATGGAAAACTTTAGAAATGTGTTTGTAGGTGGCAAAAATTCTTGGAAGAGCCCAAAAACCAGCAGCAACCTGCGCTATTATTTTAGGAGAGGGATTTTTGGAGCTACTACTGAAGAAAACAAAAAAGACACCTTTTCGTTGTGTGATCCATTATGCGGCTGGGCAACATTTATTTTATTTTATTTTTTATTTATTTTTTTTTAGTGCGGGGGTCTATAGGGTCTCACTACGTAGGTCGGACTCGTGGTGTTTCAGCCTCCCGACCGCTGGGATTACAGGCAAGCACCACGACAACCAGTCTCTACTGCTGTCTCAGGGCACCCCAGGGGCGGGGCCTGCACCGCATGCCTGGGATGGAACCGCAGCCCCTGCGCTCTGTCTAAGCAGGAGCTTTAGTCCTCTGAGGCCGGTTGCCTGGCCGGCCCAGGCAACATTAATTTTAAAAAGAGAAATGAACAATATGTATGATACCCATGTGTTACAGTTTACAAATGCTTCCCAAAGTAGTTTCGGGATGGGGCTTTTGAGGGTGACGGCCTCTTGGAGGCGCTGTGCTCCTCCGGGGCTTGACTCTGGGTGGGGTTCAGGGCTGAACGCTATGTTAGCATAGTAGTCGGAAGAGGCGCTTCGCTGGGAGAGCGATGGAGAAAGTGACGTCCCTGTCGGTTTTCTGCCCCTCTCGCTTTGCTCCTGGCCTCCGTGGGCTGAGCACCTTCCTCCCGCCTGGCTCTTCTGCAGGACTGCTTTTGCCTTGGAGCCACCTGATCACGGACAAACTTGGAGGCCGCCTAAGCCTCTCCCCCTTCAAGTTGCGGCCATTGGTTTTTCTGTTCCAACGATAAGAAGGTGACTAGCACGCCATAGCTGCAAATTGAAGCAATAAAGTCAAACGCCCTTAAGTCACATTTGCTCGAGATTTATGCATGTCAAGAGTGGAACATTTACATTTACAGTATTCCGCTGGGAAAATTTATCTGAAATCATGTGTGTTTTGAATTATAACACATCCTTTGCATAATACCAGACCACCCTGTCTCATTCAAGTCCTGTTTCAGTCGCTGTGTGTTGTTACAGTGTTCAAACAATTTGGCTCAAAAAATACTCTTTGGAGAGCTTGTGCTTATAAACCCATGTTTAAAAAAAAATCTCTAATACGTTCTTTTAAATGAAGAAAGAAATGCAGCCTACAGTGAAGAAGCGCACTTCCCACTCTGCAGGACCAGAGCTGCTCTCAGGCACTGTTCTTGTTCAGCTACACGGAGTTCCTTTGTGCCTGTCACATCGGCCTGGGTTAAGCTAGCTTGAAGGAGTGCTGAAGCTCGTCTGCTGCTCTCAGGGGTAGCCAAGTGACAGCTCGGGGCGTCCGTGCCCAGCTGAGCTGCCTAGGACATGGATGAGGGCAGAAACAGGCTGACTTGTCACCTAACAGAGCCTCCCAAGGAAGCCTTGTACCCGCATCAGTTCTCGACACTTTGGACTCCTGGTTACTTCATTAGAGGGAGAAAAGTCTTATGTTTTCTAGAGACACAGAGGATGAAAAATGTGTCTGTGACACTACTGTCCTCTCACTCACAAGTTATGTCGTCCAGCTTCATGTTCATTGTCTGGAATATCCTCTGCCCAGCGTCCTCAGTGTTGGCAGTGGTGGGAACAGGGTGCCTAGCTGTAGGCCTAGAGATCGTTGGTGTGTATACTCAGATAATTCCTTTGCTCAGCATATATTTGGGCGAAGATTTTGTTATACTTGAGAATATATCTTGTAAATGTTCTCAGTGTTTGCAAGTATCTACAACAGAACAATGGCAAAAATAATATGCCACAAATACTCCAGACCAGAATTAACTCCCTTTTTAAAAATGAGCTACTACATTTATTTAAAATTGGAAACTATGAATAATTGAATGGAAGCTATGTCTGCCAAATGCTACAGACGTAGTGTGTGAGAAAGATTTTCCTCAGATTCTTCCGTACGTATGGACAACATATATTCTTATTCTTAAGGCCGGCTGCCCTTCTAAGAGTTTAAATAAATACTGCTTGGAGGGCTTGTGTGAATAAGGCCTTTATTATATAGTCTGTTTATTTTATGAAGTCCATCTCTTTTGCAAATTTCATCTCAAATATATACTTTTTCCTCCAACTTCTCCCACTAGGATTGTGAACTACATTTATAGACATTAAAATTTAACTCAGTTTCTGTTATGCTTATTTTTACATTTCAGTTTATCAAATTCAATTAAATCCAAGAATAAATGAAAACTATAAAAACGTGAAATAAGCATTTGCCTTCCTGATTTTCGTGTACATTCTTAGTTATAGGCCTCATATATTACAAAGAAGTAAATTGTCCCTAGCAATTCACACAATTATTTTTAAGTGAATTAGGAAAAATAACTTATTTTTACTATAGAAGTTCTAAGTAGGCACTGATGTGAAAAGAAGTTTAATGCTCTCATTGTCATGAACGATATTAAAATATGTCATAAATATTAATAGTATGGGTACCAACAAAACCGATGGAGTATTGAAATACTTAAAATTGTCCTTTATTAAAAAATCATGATACTAGCTCTAACTTAGTCCTTCTGGCTGGTCTTTATTCTGTGATTTGCATGTTTTATTTTTGGAGGATAAACACAGAAAAGAGAGAGGGTGATGGGTAGATAGTCCGCTTTTTCATTTACTCACCACGGGAAGAACGATTTAGACTGTGGCACACAGACACATTAACTCAAGAACCACTAATATTTTCCCAAGAAAAGTACAACCATATTATTCCTCTTTGAAAAGTGATTCTGGGCCCATTTTATATTGCTGTAGGTTAAAGCTGTGTGTTCTGAAGATTTAGATCCTAAGGCTAATTTAGAAAACCGGGTTTCTTAATATCAAAATATTCTGAAAATTTAGATTGGGGAATCCCTACATCTTTTAAGCATGCGACATTCCTTTCCTTTCACCCCCTTCCTCCCTTCATTCCTTCTTTTTTCCTCTGTCCTTCCTTCCCTGCCTTCCCTTCCCTTCCCTTCCCTTCCCTTCCCTTCCCTTCCCCTCCCC
>NW_004524604.1:12098672-12099162 GCF_000260255.1 Octodon degus | reverse complement strand
CAGTATGTGGTCTATTTTAGAAAATGACCCATGTGCAGCTGAGAAAAATGTGTATTCAGCTGTGTGTGGATGGAACACTCTGTGTATGTCCACCAAATCCATTTGTTTCAAGTTCCGGTTCTGTTCTGTTATTTCTTTGCTAAGTTTTTGTCTGGTTGACCTATCTTTTGAAGATAAGGGGATGTTAAGGTCTCTTGTTAAATTTGTGCTATTGGATGTTAGATTTTTCATGTCCATTAAGATTTGCTTTATATAGTTGGGTGCTCTCATGTTTGATCCATACATATTTATAAGTGCTACGTCTTCCTCTTGATTTTTTCCCCTAACCAGTATATAGTGGCCTTCTTTATTTCGCTTGATCATTGTTGGTTTGAGGTTGAGAGTATCTGAGAATAGGATTGGTACCCATACTTCTTCTAGGTGCTGGGGCATGTAGAATTGTGTTCCTTCCTTTGAATTTCAGTCTATGAATGTTAAATGTGTTTCTTGT
>NW_004524604.1:12095386-12097757 GCF_000260255.1 Octodon degus | reverse complement strand
TAATTTCCTCTATATCTCTTTGACTCTGCTTCATGCGATCTATTTCTTTCCTCTATTGCTCATTCAAGGAATCTGTCATTTTTCTAATCTCCTCTATTTTTTTCTCAATGTCTTCTTTAGAAGTAGTTATAAATTTTTTTACTGCAGTGTTTTTTACAGATTGTATTTCCTCCCTATGTTTCTGTAGTTGCTTCTTTACTGCAGATGCTATGAGTTCTGAGAATTCTTTTTTCATTTTAGAAAAGAATTGTGCTCTGTGTTCCTCTATAATTTTCTGCTGTTGCTTATTTGCTATCAACGCTTTTAATTCATGCACTTGAGCTGAAGTAGTGTCCTCTGCCCTTGTTCTGGGTGGGTATTGGGTTTCCTCCATATGTTTCTGCATTTGATGCTTTACTACAGATGTTATTAATTCAGGGATTTCTCTTTTTATTTCCAATCTGAGTTCTCTATACCTTTCTGCAGCTGTTTCTTTATTTCAGAAGGCAGTGATTCATTGCTTTCAGCTGTGTGAATCCCAATTTGTTCTGTGTTAGTATACTCTGCACTTGTTATGGGTGGGCTTGGGTTCTGAGGTTGCATTTTTTTCCTTCTCGTCACTTTGTGTAGCACTGTCTTCTGACCTTTGTTGTAGATCTTTGTTGCAGTTATAACCTTAACACGTACTGAAGTTCAGGTACAGATCTACAAAGTTCGGATTTATCCAGCTGTGCCTGGCTTTGGTCTGGCTGCTGTACTCAGCTCCTTCCTGCTGCTGCCCTTGAAGGTGAACCTGTTGTGCCCCTCTGGCAAGGTTTTCTGCTGCTGGACTACCTGGGTGGTTCTATTCTCTACACTCTCTGCAGGGATTGCAGCTGCAGGGTTACACCCCAGGCCTGTATGCCAGGTCTGAGCTGAGTTGGAGTTGACAAGGTGGAGTATGGGAGAGAGGCAGCTCTCCCACACACCTACTGGACCTGGGCTAGGACTGTGTCTGGGGGTTCCCGGAATGCAGCAGAAAATTCCTACTCTGCTGGCGAGGGTGGGGGACTTGCTGTGGAGTGGTGGGGATTGTCCCAAGGGGGTGGAAGAGGGTCTCACCCACGCTGTTCCTGGGCTGGGACCAGTAGTAGGTCCAGCTGGAGCCGGGTAGATGGAAGCTCTCCCACACACTCACTGGATCTGGGCTAGGACTGGGTCTGGTGATTCCCTGAATACGGCAGAAATTCCTACTGGGCAGGCGTGGTGGAGGAGGTGCTGTGGAGTCTCCATATCCTTTTTACTACTCTCTTTCCTTTACCTCTTTAATTTATTTATACTTCACTTTTATCATATAAAAAGAATGCAATGTTTAATCTTTTGAGTCCAATTTATTTTCTTAGCAATATGGGCTCATAGTGCATCCATTTACCTACAAATGGTTCAAAGTTTTTCTTTTTCATGACAGAACCATTCCTATTATGTATATATATATCATTATTTTCTATGTATTAATCTGTTGATTGACATGTAGGGCAAGCCCATTTAACTATTATGAATGTGCTACTATAAATATTTATACTACTGTTATCTGATGTATTTAACTCTTTTGGGAAAATACCTAAAATGAAATACCATGATGTTTTTCTAGATGGAGAGAAATAAAATGCCAACTCTAAAGAGAAATGAGTTTCATCTTGGTACTTCATTTGTTAATGACTAGTCTCCACAATACTCACTCACAGTAGACTCTGGTTTTTGATGACAAGTCTGTCAAAGAGTGTTCCTTAGATTTGGAACATTTATGGTGTCATGAAGCATCAAATTGTGGGAATCTGCAGCATTCTGTTGTGCTTTATTTGAGAGGCCTGTCAGTATCCTAATTAGATTTATCTTTCATCTTAAGAGTTTTATTTGTTGGTTGATATTTCCTCATACCCAGTACAGTTACTTAGCTCTTTCTTAAAATATAATTAGAAGACAGAATCAGAGCTTTGAGAGGAGTTTGTCCTATGCAAGGACAAAGAACGATCAAGTGGTCGTTGCTGTAGAAATCACGAGCCCGACCTGCCCCCAGCACTTCATGTTTTCCAATGTGCATTTCTCCACACATTCTCAAATTTAATTCTCACACCACCTCAGTAGTTATTCAAATGCCATTTCACTGACAAAAAAGTAGGATTCAAGACAAAGAAAATCCTAAGATCATAGAGCAAGTAGAGGAAAACAACAGTCAAAAGGAGGACCTCAGGGTCATCCAGAAGTTTAGCAGATTAAAACACCAGTTTAGGCAGATGCGGCGGCCTGGGGTTCGATCCCTGGGCCTGCTGTGCCAGCCCCGCCTCTGGGGCACACTGAGGCTGCAATTGAGACTGGGTGTGGTGGTGCGCACTTGGGAGTCTGTTAACAAGAG
>NW_004524604.1:12090014-12095286 GCF_000260255.1 Octodon degus | reverse complement strand
CCTTCCCTTCCCTGCTTTTCCCTTCCCTTCCCTGTGCTGTCCTGCCCTTCCTTGTGCTGCCCTGCCCTTCCCATCCATGTCCTTCCTTCTTACTTCACTGTTTCCAATCCAGGGCTGGGTGTATACTAAGTACTTGCTCTGCCATTGAGCTGCAACCCCAGTCCACCTCTCTTTTTCCCCATCCCATACCGGAAGCCCAAATCTGTAACATTAGATGCGCTTCACCGCTAGTTGAATTTGAGTGTCACGCTACTGTACTGTATCTATAATGTTTGCAAAAACTCTTCAAGGAAGGAAAATGGTTCTTCATTTGGTGGAAAAAAAACTCAGCAAAAAAGCAAAGCTAGGATACATTAAAGGATATGCTGCAAATTAGCCAGTGGTCAGCGGCTTTTCCTCAGAGCACTGGCTCCACCACATCATGTCACTTTCCTACCAGTGCCTGTGAGCCCTTGGGCTAGTGGCATGGTGCTATGTTGGACACAGAAGCTACACCAGTGCCCTTTTGTAAACTGAGATAGCCTCATTTTCAGTAGTTTTTCCTTAAAAGCCCCATCGATGAACTGGAAATACTGCTTAGATTTCCAGGGACTGAAAGCATTCACATCTAGATCTAGAGACTTTAAAAATTCAGAATCAGTCACATTCAGGCTCAGACCAATCATAAATTTGCAATGAAAATTTGATACAAAAATCTTACCTGCCTCAAAATGTTTTCTATTATTAGTTGTTAGACTTATCAGCATTAGGTTCAACCATGTATAATTGTCCTTTCTAAGGATGAAGAATGCTTGTTATAAGCAATTTCATGGGATCCATAATACATTTATAAACTTCAACATGAATTTTATAGTGAAATAAAAAGGTGGTGAAATGATATAAAGTGCATTCTGGTTACCTGATAAGATATAGCCTGCTGGGGGGACTTGATCAGCCTGAGTCCTTTCTTGTCATTGTTGTTGCTCTGTTCTGTCATTTGTTTGTTTTCCCTCTCTTCATAGCAGTGATCAAGACCTAAAGCAGCCTTAACTATATTTTATAGTGTCCATCCTGTGTTTTACCTTCTGTGGAGTTACTGTCATCACATAGAAGTACCTAGAACATAAGAAGCACTCAACAAATACTTGTTGAATTAAACAAACTTGATAGATTGAAAACATGTGCCTAAAGTTGAATTATTAGATATGTTTTCTGTTTTGAGTGTTGCTATAAAACATGCATTTCCACTTCCCTAATGTCCTTTGGAAAAAGATAAATTAATTCATTTCATTAGTGATATTGTGTTGCCTGTGGCATGATTTGTCATGGTGACTTCAGTAGACTAATGACTGGATAACAAGAGTTTATTTATCATGAAACCAATTTTTCCTGATAAACTGAAGTATAAATAATGGGATATTAGCATTTATATTATAAATACTGTTCTAGAGTTTGTTAGTTGGCCATAAAAATTCTCCTTAGGCTGAAACAGCTGGTGGGTAAACAGTGCACAAATCACACATTTCAAAACAAAAGCACAGTGATCCTTTGGTTAAAGAACAAACATCGCATGTAAAATCATTCTTACACATTATGAATGATGAAGTCCTTGAATAGCCCCACTTCTATCATTTATATTTGCTATAATTTTTGAATTCTTGGAAATAATAATAGGATTAAAATAAACTTGAAAAGATAGAGTGCATACCAACATGAAATTCTACTAGATAATTGATTCAAAAGAGAAAATTAGAATTTTCAGATAATATGAGGAGGAATAAGATGGTTTAATTATTTGGTGGCAAAAACCAGAGAACAAAATAAAGCTGCCAAGAAACACAACACTATATTTTATAATTCTGTCATGCCTGTATTATTGATGCTGAAGACCCATGTGACCTTTGCAAATATGAGAGATTGCTCTTCCAAGCATTCTCCATAAGTCATTGCCTTTTTAGGAAAATATGATATGGCTATAAAAAATCTCTCCCATGTCCAAATACCTTATTTTTATGATGTGAGAATATTAAAAATAAAAATATTTTCTTACAATATGAAGCTGCCACTTAAGTGGAGTCTTCAGTAGGATGGATGTGTTAAATTTGTCACCTAATTCAGAACATCTTCGTGAGCACCCTGTACAGAAGGTACTGGAGCCTCCTGGTACTGGAGCTTCTGATTTGTTTGTTGTTGTTTATTTTTTTGGTAGCTATGGGTAATAGATTCTTCAATACCCAGCTTTGGGGAATAATAGGACAAATAGGTATTAAAAGTAACTATTCTAATAATGTATCTAAAAGAATTTAAATTCCTCCAGAAATACTAAGATTTCTGCTACTTTATTTAGCTTGAATATTATGTTCATCCATTTGGGATGCTACAGTAAAATGTTATAGACTAGGTAGATTTTTTTTAAAGCAAAGCAAAGCAAAATAATGGATAAGACATTAGAAGCAATACACAATTTTTTTTAAAAAAGTTCAAAATGATAGATATTCAACAATGGTTTTTATATTGCACATTGTTTAGACCAGACGGATTCTGCGCACAACAGATGTTTACTTGTCATACTTCTGGAGGCTGGTAAGTCCATGAATAGGTTGTTGACAGATTTGGTATCTTGTGTGGTTCCACTTTTTGAGTTCGCAGGTCACGCCTTCTTGTTCTGTTCTCACATGGTGAAACTGGCATGAAGGATCTCTCTCAGGCCACTTTAATAAGGCTATTAATCATAATACAAATGCTATTAATTACATCAAAAGACTGCATTCTCAGGACCTGGTCAACTATCTCAGGTCCAGCCTTCTAATGCCATCATCTTTGGGGGTGGGATTCCAACATAGGAGATTTGGGGGAGCACAAACATTTAGACAATAGCATGTATAGTTTTATCTGAATAGAATCCTCTGGTTTTTTTTTTGGCCATAGTTTTATTGATAAACAAATAGCAATGAGAGAGTTTCAAACCAAATCAGTAGGACAGCTTCAATAATTAACACACTGCATACATAGAATCCTCTTCTTTTTATTAACTCCTATGTATCTTTCCTAGATTCTCTTTTTTTTTTTTCTTGTGGAACCGGGGATTGAACTCAGGCCCTTGCGCTTGCCAGGGAAGTGCTTATTCCACTGAGCCATCTCCCTGACCCCCGAGATTCTCTTTTAACTTCATTTTTCGGCAAAGCTTTCCTTACCTCTGCTATCTTCACCCATCCCCTTCTCCTACTGTACTTTCCCAGAGCTTCTTCTACACTTCCTCCAAAGCAACATATATGTGAGTCACCATTAGCTTCCTAATGGCAGAAATGCCTCTTAATTTTATTGTGATACCCTCAGAATGTCACAGAATACCTGGCACATAGTAGATGCTTAATAATTAATGCTGAAGTCTTGACTCTGTGAAGTTCTTTTTTTTTTTTTTTTAATGTATTTGGTACAGGGTCTACAGGGTCTCGCTACATATATCGGACTCATAGTGATTCTCCTGTTTTCAGCCTCCCAAGGGCTAGGAATACAGGCACGTGCCACCAGGCCCAGTCTCTATCACCATCTCAGTGCACCCCGGGGGCAGGGTGGCAGGGCACACGGGTGATCAAACCCATGCCGCTGCGCTCTACCTCAGCAGATGCTTTAGACTGCTGAGCTATCTGGCTGGGCCTCTGTGAAGTTGTTTTTGTTCAGTTATTTTATTCTTTTTCTTTGAACAAGAATGAACAGCAGTCACAGACAACATGTTCCTTTGTGGGTTTGCTTTGTTTTCTTTCTAGCTTTAACCCTACTCTTCTGCCAAACGACCAGCTGTCATCACTCACGCATTGCTCAGTGGCTGCCAAGGGTAGCCGCTGGTCTGCGACTTCCTCTGCCGTGTGATTCACTGCGATGGCAAGTTTCTTCAGCTTCAAGGATTTGGCTCTATTTGGTGAGAATCTATTGAGCAGCTGTAATTTTCTAGATATTTGCTAGTAGTCTAGAAATAAAAATGGAGCCTAAGTACTTTTTATGTTGAGGATCACATGTAAACATACAAATGCGTTTAAGGATCTTGGAACCAAGGGGCGTGAAGGAAACAGGACCATATCAATGTGAAATGCTCAGAATCATGTTTGATATACTACAGGATTTAAAATTCACTGTGGGAAAGCATTTTTCTCACTGCTTGTAAGTAGACTCATGCCTAGGATTGGCTACTTGGGTGCCCAGTGTATTTTATGACTCTCTGGGGAGAAGAAATGGCCAGATGATAGGAATACCCCATCAATAATATGAGATCGGAACTATGCACATAAAACATTCAGGGAAAGAACTTTTAAAAATTTATTTTCTTTTCCTTATCTACACACAAAATTCTAGGTTCCAAACTCTAAACAGATAGTACTTCAATTTCTTTTCAGTAGTAATTCTGAGATTTTTCTGATGCTATTGTTCTGTAGATTGAGCCCCTTCTTTCATCATTAAAATTAACCTGTTTGGGTTATAGAAGATAAATACTACTTAACCATATCCTTTTCTACTTGATCGAGAAGCAATTTCTAAAAATCATCCTCATCTTCAGAATGTTTCACTTTAAATAACAAGGGAAGATAATCGTGCATGATAGGAAGTGTAGTCTCTAAACAAAGACCATTGCTCTGTTGTACATTTTACTTCCTTTTTATTATTACATAATGATTGCATGCATCCTGGTGAGTTGTCCATGTATCTGACACATCTTAAATCTTTTCCTTCTGCCTTTTTCTTTCCTTTCATTCCCCGCTCCATCAATCTTTTGACACCTTTTCCTTTTGAAAATTTCCATCTCCTTTTTTCCCATAATTTTATTGATAAACAAATAGCAATGAGACAGTTTCAAATCAAATTGGGAAGACAGTTTCAATAATTAACACATTGCATACATTCTTCCTAGTAGTTAATTGCTCTACAAGCTGCGAACATGATATCCTATTTACAAACACCATTAGAACAAATCACTCTTTTCATTAAGAGAATATAACTATATATCTCTCCTAGCCACTTTGAATACACAGATACAAAATGGACATTCATCTGTATACCCTTTTTTCTTACATTCCATTGTGTGAATATTATAGGTGTGTAAACTCAGCAAACTATTCTAAAAGAGTACAGTATCACATAATACTATTGGGTCTTCTGCTTGATTGGCAATGTCAGAAATTGTTGACCTGAGTCCCCTAGAGCTCAACATAAGAGCATGGCTTTACTTCTTATATTTTGTTTTTATACTTTTCTGCTGGATGGTTAAGACCAAGGTAAAGCAGGACATATGCAACAAGAG
>NW_004524604.1:12074140-12082054 GCF_000260255.1 Octodon degus | reverse complement strand
TTTTTTTTTTTTTTAAAAGGCATTTTACAATCTTACTTTCCAGAAGGAAACAAAGAACAACAAAATGGCAAAACAAAACAACAAAAAACTCAGAATTTCCTCTTAAAAAACCCCACAAGGCACCAGCATTTAAGCTTCAATTACATGTCTAGCTGTGCTGTGAGCAGCCACGCCAGAGTCCAAGGTTCCTTGCTGATTGAGAGCACATTTGGAGGTTCCCCATTGTTCCTGGCAGCCCTGCTCCTGGGTAGCAAGCAGGATATTCAACTTGACAAGGCTCTTTCTTTCTGGATCAGGGAGGGAGCAAGGTTCTTGTCAGTTTGAATCACAAGCTAGCACTTGGCAGAGCTGAGCGGACAGGCACGGTGGGGAAGGTGCCGTGTGCATACTGTCCTGGCCCATCATGTGAGCCTTTCTCCTCAACTTCCAAATAGCTCCACTGGCTACGAGTCCATTCCTCTAAGAGGCCTGTTCACCGTGTGGCCAGTTTGTTGGCTTCTGACACTAAATCTCCTTATACAGCTTCTAAGATTTTACTTTCAGGCTTTCTTCTCTATGCACATTTGTTTTAGAGCAACAGCTCAGAATATCCAATTCTGCAATTCTCAAAGTTTCAATGTTTTAAAAAATATTTCTAAAGATGAAAATGGGGCTTTGGAGTACACATCCAAAGGCATTTAGAAGTCTCCAAAGAAAACTGATAATCTAGCATATGTTGCTCTAAATAATACTTTGTCTTTATTATTATCATAAGCCAAGTTTAAAAGAATGACGGATTTAATGAAAGATGATACTTGGGAATTGTGATCATTACTGAAGAAAATAAAATTATGTTTTTATCCTTTTATCCCTGTAAGTTCACACTCCAGTTGTATTTGCTCCATGAAGGAAAAGGGTGGACCTTTGTTGGTTAAGAATCCTAACAGATTTATGAGAAATAAGTGCTCTAGTCCTGTTTTTATTTTCATGGGCATTGATAGCAAGGTTTTTGATTATACACCTTTGCTGCTTTTATTTCTTCATCATGAAAGAGGGGTAAGGATATTTTTTTGTAATATGTGTAAATCCTTCCTTAGAATACTTTTACAGAAAAAGAGCCCGTCACTAGCTATTTGTGATTTAATTATAGGATTTTGTGATGCTAACTATTAACATGCCAAATATATCAACAAGGCAGATAATTAAGAGAGCAAGAAAAAGAAAGTGACTAAAAATGTTAAATGCAGTCAAAACCAGCCATGTGGTGTTTTCAATTTTAGCTGAATCTAAACAGCTGATAATACATTCAACCTTTTACCTAACAGATTCAATTTCCTGGTTATCTAATATGAAACAAAACTGCCTTCTATCTTTTTTGCATGTGCAGCTAAATTTTAGATTCCCTTTACAGAGTTCAAGGCACAGGGAGATAGCTCAGCGACGTAAGTGCCCACCTGGCATGCACAAGGTCCAGAGTGTGATCCTGGGTATTGCAAACTAACTAACTCACTAACTAACTAAATAAATAATTAAAAGTTCAAAGACAATACTTAACAGAATTGTTGCCTTTTAGAATTTTTGACAATATAATATTCAATTTTTTATTTCCACGTATTAGTTGTTTTTTTCTTAGCTCCATTTAACCTGGAAAATAAATGAGACATCTGTCTATCACAGTATAGCAAAAAGTTAATGAGGACAATGTATTATTATTACTGTTCTGTTACTGGCATAGGTACATTTTTAGTGTAATTTTCCACTGGGGTACCTCGTAAATTACTATAGTATATTAAATCAGTTTTGCAGTTATTCAATAATAGTGTAATAGTTTTACACTATTTATTCAATTTAATAATGCTTAACATGGCTCTGTAACTATATATATATTATATATATTATTATATAATGTGTATGTATAATATTTATATGCCCTAAAATATTTTGTATTCTAAAACTATTAATGCTGACTGACTGAGATAATATTTATTCATAAAATTTAGAAATCAACTCTAACACATCCGTATATACAGTTTATCACTTAAAATTAAAGCTAGATATTATTTGGGGTAAAGTTGGAAGTTGAGTCAATAGATGAGATTTTTATATCAGTAAAACAGAGATTAAAGTACAAAGAAGAAAAATTTGAGAGTGTGAAATTGGTGTTCTGAGGGTACAAAAGATGCTTTCTGTTGTAAACTAATGTGCACAGAAATTGTGGATGCATTTTTGAAGGTTGAGGCAGTGTCTGGACTCGGTGGATGAATGGAGCTTCTTGTAATAAGGGCAAAATAATATTGTTAATTTTGGTCGCTGGCCCTAGAGTACTTGACCCTGAGGACTTGACTGTTCTTTCTAAACCATTCTTACCTCTCAACTTTTGAAAGAGAGAACAAAGATGTGCACAGCGAAACCCTTTGTGTTGCCATCATCTCGCATCATGGAAAGTACACTGGATGGCGTGTACTATGTGTTTACCAGGATCTTAGAGGACCTTACCTCACTTAGTGATAACCACACAGGGAGGATCACTTAGGGGATATGGTATCAGAAAAACATGCACAAAAGTCACTGAACTCCTATTTCTCAGTTCAATATATAGTTTCTCTCAGTGCAAATAATGTTGATGCAATGCTAAATACAGGTTGGCTAATGTTCAGTTTTATTGTTCTTTTTGTAATATTTAGTTTTGTTATGCAAACATGTATTTTCCTGAAAGTGTTAAAATGTTTCAGAGATAGTCTGGAAAATAGACTATCTCTGGAGAGGTAATAAAGTACATTTTTAAATGGAATAGAAAGTCACCTGTAGAAAGCCAAACTTTGAACTAACTCAGCATATATACATGTGTTACAGGTTAGTGGTCTTGTGATTTTTCAAATTATGCCACAGTACATAAGAGAGTGTTGTTTGATAGGCCTCACTAAGTGGACTGGCATTAAACCAGACCTGTCATCTAGGGGAGAGAAAGGCAATTCCAATTTCATCCAAATAAACTCATGTTAAATTAAGGAAAAACACATGTGACACAGCTGCAGAAGTCTAGCCAAGTTAAAATGCTTACAAATATTTTATGTCTGTAATCTGAGACTGCTTATTAATGGGAGGAAAGAGTGTAAAGAGTGCCAGTTTGCCTTTGATATAAGTTGGTAATAAAAATGCTATGGGGTTAGTATTTATGATCCCTGTAGGTTAGAATGGCATTCTTCCTGTGTTATTACTTTAACAGACACTAAGAAAATGCCATCAGTGTGGTCACTTTCCTTAAATAGCATGTATAACACATGTGCAGTCAGTTAGAATACTGAATCCCATTTATACAGCCATGTTATGTATCTAGAAAGTGAAATTTGATATGCATATCTTCTTATTCCTTCCTGAGGGGAGTGTTATATTTGTGCTGGATCATGCTACCTTACACTGTCATGAAAATGGAATAAATAAAATTAGTAGATGTTATGTTTCAGTAACTATCACACAGAAGCTTTAGGGGAAGGAAAGAACATATTTGAGATTGATGAAATAAAGCAACTTTCTTTGTATATCAGCTTAAGAATTTCACCTCAGGGAAAATTACATGCAACATACCTCTGGTAATGCATTTGAAATTAAAAAGTTAAAGGGCCTGGTGAAATTCTCATCATTTATTACTGCATTGATAATTAGTAAACATGGGAATATCATGAAGAAAAATAATCTCAATGGTATTGCAAAGGGCAAAGAACTTTGCAGTGATAGTTATTTGAAAGCTAAGTGTGATTACATAATGAAAATGACATTAGGAGGCACATATGTGTTTATATTTGCAATAGCAATCAGTAGTATAGAAGTCTTCCTGTGAAGAGTAATATTTGTATTTAATTTTAATAACGTTCGGTTTTTTTGGCCAACTCATTCCTGTTGGCTGGGTGCATTTCTGGAGAAAAGTCCTACAGAAGGAGCCCATTTGATGCTGATGGTAGGTAGTATTAAAAGCCTAGGAAGGCACTTTTAAGGGGGTGTGGCCATATGTCATTGCTTGTAGCATGCTATGTATGTTGTTATGTGTTCTATTTCCATGCTGGGATGGACCATCCCCAACTCTTCCTCTGGAGAATTGTTCTCTAAGTTTATTTGAGAGAACTGAGTAGGACTTTCATCTACCTCATTTTTTAGGACTAGCTTCAATAATTAAACAGAAAATGATATCATTTTAAGACAGATACATAAAACTTGTAGTACTACAGAAGACAGAATTCTAGGATGGTCTTAAGAGCTCTGCCTTCTCATGCAAATGTTCTGCTTTATTTCGCCCTCTTTAGTGTATGAGGCATCTGTGAATATGATATGCTATTACTCCTATGATTCAGTTACTTTTTATGACAAAAATGAAGTGGTCCTACAGATGTAATTATATAATTATAGTCTGTAATCAGTTAATTTTGTATTAATCAAAAGCAAGTTTATTCTTTGTGGGCTTGAACTAATCAGGTTCAAAGAGGCTGTAGAGGAAAAGTAAAAAAAGAAAAAAGAAAAGAAAAAAAATGCAAGAGACTTTCTGCTGTTGATCTTGAAGAAGCAAACTGCCATTGACTGGAAGAAGCTAAGTGTCAAGGAATGGCTATCAGATTTCCCAGGTTCAGTGACCTAAATTCTACCAACAAGAAGGTTGTGACCAAAACAAAGGGATTGAGATGACACAAGAGTGCAACTCTATCCAACACCTTGACTTGAACTTTGGGAGGAAACCTCAGAAGAGGACACGAAAGAGCTCAGAATCCTGACTCAGGGCTGACCAAATAGCTCAGAGGATTAAAGCACCTGCAAGCAGGCTGTGGGGCCAGAGTTTGATCCCTAGGCCTGCTGTGCCAGCCCTGCCACCAGGGAGCACTGAGATGGCAATTGAGCCTGGGCATGATGGCACCCACCTGTAATCCCAGCTCTTGAGAGGCTATAAACAGGCGGATCACTATGATTCCAATCTAGTAGTGAGACCCTGAACACCCTGTAGACCCTTACCCCCAAGAAAAAGAAAAAGAAAAAGAAAATAATTGCAACTCAAAGAAACTGTCAAACAAATCGTAAATGTTCATTGTTTTAAGCCACTAAGTTTGGAATTTAAACTGTTTTGTTACACAGGCAATGTAACACACATATCCCCTCACCCTTGTATTAGAGTTTGCTTGATCCCAGAAAGTCTTTTAATGAAGTGAGATCTGAGTCCTTTAGGTACATACTCTCAATAAACACAGAACAGTTGGAATTTCTTCTTTGTAATAACCTGGTAAAATTTTCCTCCGCCCTGTTGTCCTTACATCAAGAAATCTGGATTCATCCAAATTTAAGCTGTGATCTCTTAAATTTCAATCTTTTAACATTCTTATGATATATATTTTTAGTATTTATGATGTTTCCTTCTGAGAACACTTTATTTTTCCTACATGTATTATGTCAACTTGAAGAGATCCAAGATTCTGTAAAAAGCTTGCTATTAATAAAGGAGGGGCAGGAACACTTCTAAGCCCATCACTTGGGAATCTGAAACAGGAGGATCATCACAAGTTTATGGCAGCCTGGCCTACATAGCCTGTCTCAAAATATTTTTAAAAAGAAGAAGCAGAGGGATGTAAGTACTTGCCCTTCTATTATGTATCTTAATACACAGTGTATAGAAAAATATCCAGTTCTGTTGGTATGGTTAATTTGTTACTTTTTTCAAAAGCACCAGTTGGAAATCATTTGTTTCTAATTCAGCGTGAGTGTCTGTCCTAACTTATGTCTCCTTTCTAAGTCATTGGAACTATAACTACCATTTCTCAATTGTTAACAGAGTTTTAGAGCCTGTAGAATCAAGTAAGTATTTGCAGCTTGTCCTAATTCTTGCTTTGTTTTGATTATTTAAAATGCAATATAAAATGCCCTTAGTGTTTAGTTTGATACTATTAAATGTTTTCACGTTGTTGCACAACCAGTCTCTGGATATTTTCTATCTTGCAAAACTGAAATTGCATATTCCTAAACCAGCTTTAAAACACATACACATGCACACACACGCACACACACACACACACACACACACACACACGTTTTTAAGCCTTTGCAAACCACTATTCTATTAATCTTACTACCTTAAATAGCACATATAAATGAAATCATACAGTATTTGTCTTTTTTGCGTGTGTGCTCAGAGTTTATTTTGTTTTGCTTTTTCATGACAGCTTCAGGATTCATTATATGTTAGTATTCTCTTCTGTGGAGAAACATAACTAATAAGGTATGCAGACATAGACAAAATGACATAATTCCTAGAGAAGGCTCACACAAGCATAGAAACTGGTAAATACAAAATCTGCAGGTGGGGGGGGGTGGAGTGAAAGGCTGAAGGCTAAGGGAAAGCTAGTGTTGTACTTCAAGTCTACAGGTTAAATACTGGCAGTATTCACTTTTAATTTGCTGTAAGTATGTGCCTCATTCTATTTATTCATGCATCTATGGAGGACACTGTGTTGCTTTTATAATACAGTTGCAAATAGTGAGCTAAGAATATGGGTGTTTCCCTCAGATACTACTTTCAGTTCCTTTGGGTGTGGATCCTGACATGGACTTGCTGGATTGTGTAGTAACATGTTTTGGGGCAAAAGCCTACAGTTTTCCATAGAAGATGCATGACTTTCATGGTCCTTCATGGTGCATGAGGGTTCCCATTTTTCTACATTTGCACCAATTATTAATGTTTTCTGGTTTGTTATTTTTGGTAAGAGATAGCCTAATGACTGTGAACTGAATTTTCACCTGCATCTCCTAAATGATTAATCATAATGAACTTCTTTTTATATGCTCATTGATCATTTATATAATTGTAATTTCTTTGGTCATATTCAAAATGTTGTTGCTGTTGATGTTGTTTAGTTGTAGAAATTTATATATTTTAGATCCTCACCCCTTGCTATGGATTGAGTGTTTGCATTCCTTGCAAAGTCATATTTTAAAACTTCAGTCATCAGTGTGATAGCAGCTAGAAGTGGAACTTTAGAAGGTCATTCAATGATGAATGTGGAATCCTCAGTCTTCAGTGAGATTAATTCTGTTTAAGAAGGTACAGAAGCAAGATAATCTCTTCTATCTGCTGACATAGTGAACCAGAAAGAGGACCATCCTAGGGACCAACTAGCCTGGCATTTAGACACTGTACTTCCCAGTCTCCAGAATAGGCGAAAATAAATGTCTGCTGTGTAAACTACTCTTTTTGTGGTGTTTCTTATGCCTGTCTGGGATAAGGCTTTCTATCAAATATATAAACTTATCAATATTATATCCTCTTGTACAGGTTGTCTCTTAATTTTGTTGATTGTTACCTTGGGTACAATATACAAAACTCACTTGCAACCCAGTGTGTCATGGACTCTCAGCTGTTTTACCCTTGTCATTGCATGGGTGACTGGGAGTGTTTTCTGACTCCATCAGAAAAGATATTGGACTGCCTGTGCCTAGGCCTGGAGAAGACTGGAATTCAAAGCTTGAAGTAGAGTTTGTATGGAATGTGTTTCCATTTTTATTTGCTTTTAATATATTTTGTAATTTCCTTTCAGCTTTCTTTTTTGATAGTTATACTGGTTCTTTAATAGTGTGTTGTGTAAACTGGACATTTTTTGCAGATTTTCTAGTTTTCTGTTTTGTAGATTTCTAGAGGCAAGATGATCAGAAAAGTTATCTGAAAAATTTTAGTCTTATTGCATTTGTAGAGATTTGTTTTCAGGCTTAATACATTTTATTGTGGAGAAAGATGCATATGTACTTGAGGTGAATGTGGGTTCTGATTTTGTAGTGGAAATGCTTGTTCTATAAATGTTTTGTAAGGTCCATTTGAGCTGTGGTATTTTTCAAATCTTCTTTTTGCAGGTCTATGCCAGGGTGTTTTTTTTCTTCAGTTGTAAAATTTAAATGTATATTATATTTTTA
>NW_004524604.1:12068933-12074040 GCF_000260255.1 Octodon degus | reverse complement strand
ATTTCTCAGTATTTATATTTTTAATTTTTCTTAGGTTAAGATATGCCATTATATAGCCATTTTAAAAATGGCTAAGTTATGGAACTACATTCTCTTCCATTTAGATGTTTTTGAGTAGTTCATTCAAGCACTTGTCATGTGACTAATGCATTCAGCTTAAGTCTCAGAAGTAGGAGGTTATTCACTGGAGAGTTCCACAATGAGCCCTAAGGCCAGAGAAGTGGGACAAGCATTCTGTGGAGCTCACAGCTCCCATGAGGGAAAAGTACCATAGGTCTCAATGGTCATGTGATCTGTGTCTGGTCATGTGATCTGTACACCTGCAGAGAAAGTGCTCTGTGCCTCTGGTGGTTCTGTTCCCTTCCACGAATCCACAACTTCTGTAGCCAGAGCACTGCCACAGGACATTCGATTTAGTGCCAAGAATTTTATCAAATAAACTTCTAACTTAGTTACTTAGCCTAAAGAAATTCACATTCAAGTGCCATACCTGCTGATCCACATCCTGTCTCTAAATATGAGTGAAAAATAAAAGACACACAAGATACAGTAAGGGAAAAGTGAATCACTCTGAATGGAAGAAAGTTAATACAAGAAAAGGAAAACATTCAAATACATAATTGATAAATCTTCATGGAGATTTTAAATAATAGCCATTCTATGAGGGCACTTCAACAACGACTAAATAAGCATCACTGGAAAAAATCCTTGGAAGTTTAACTTCTCCATACCACTTCCATTCTTTAATGTATCAGATGATGCTTCTTCTCCAGTGATTCTCACAGAGTAGTCCCTGGAACTGCTGACTGATTATTATCTGACAACTTGTGAGAAATGCAAATTCTTGAGCCCCAGCACAGGCTTACTACACGAGAAACTTTGGGGATGGGGCCCAGCAGTCTGTGTTTTATTGATCCCTGCAGTTGAACCTGATGTGTACTAAAGTTTGAGAACCAGTGCTTGACTGCACTTTGAAATCACCTAAGGAACTTTAAAAAATATTGGTGCCTGGCTCCTACCCCAAGCAATTCTGATTTAATAGACCTTGGATGGAACTTGGGCTTTGGGAATCTTAAAGGCAACCAGGTGACTCTAATGTACAGCGAAAGATGAGAACCAATGATCTATACCTGCTGGGCATTTTGATCCCTCTTTACCCAGAACTGGATAAAACACTCTTCCAAATGAGTCTATTCATTGAAATTACCTGAAGCCTCTAATAAACAACTGATGCTCTTGTTATCCTCAGAAGTTATGCTTTAATTGATCTGGACTGTGGCCTGGCCATTAGCAAAATGTCCACGGGAAACACTGAGTTAAAAATTGAATTTCAATTTTGATAGGTAATTTCCTATGCTGAATACAGATACTAAATTTATGCACTTTACAGAGCCTGGTTCAATACATTAGTATACCTAAAACAAGACTTAACCATCTTCCAATATTCCTAAACATCAGGGAGAGTTTAAAAACTGATTCAGAAAGCAAGGTAAAATAAAGAGAACAGTTTTTCTTAGTCTTGGAATTGCATTAGGGAGTGCTTCTAAAATTTCTGTACCCAGGCTTCGTACCAGACCACTGAAATCAGAACCTCTGAATGAAGATGCAGTACCACAACTGTTTAAATTAAATCATAACATCACAGAGTAATCAAGGATTTAATATTCTTTAAATCCCCCCAGAAGTTTCCAAAGGGAACCCTTGGCTAGACTGTATCATTACGCCAGTTAAAAAGGGGATTAAAAAAAAAGAGAGAGAGATGGGGATGTACCTATTTTAATTTGTTTCCAGATCATGATGAAATTTGTCCTGTTTGTGTGCTCATGGGAAGAATGACAATGTCACCAACAGAGGTAATGACATTGGCAGCAAGTAATATCACAGGCTGGATCACAGAGACATCAAAAGTATCTAAACGTATTTTTCCAGTCTGGTTATTGTTAGTCACTTGGCACTTGGTTGCTACATGCCTGCTGTACAAGCTGTCTGACAACCTTTTAATATTAGGTCATCACTAACAATAATGTATTTGAGCCTAATTTCAATTGTTATAGTAAAATGCAGTTATGGTAGCTTGTGTTAGTAAAGTGGCTTTTGACCAGCAGGGATGCTGTTTCTGAGGGATATTTGGCAACATCTGGAGACACTTTTTCACAGCTACAGGACTCCCGATTTCTTGAATGGGTTAAACAAGAGTGAAGGGTGATTCCAAACATCTCATAATCTATAGAATATCTCCAGACTTTGATAAAGAATTAGCCAGTTAAAACATCAGTAGTGGTGAGGTAAACTGCTTTTGGGTAAAGATTGTAGGCTTCATTAATTTTAGGAAAAAGTGTAGACCCAAAGTAGGTTTGTTACAAGGAGAAATCATATAAGATCTGGGGAATATTCTAGAAGTTCTTCATGGAACCAAATACTGTGAAGACTCTAATATATTATTAAGAAAAAAAGACTCTCAGATGTGCAATGGATTTTAAGTGACAAATAACAATGATGGCAGTAATACTGAGTTTGCTTCTATTTTTCACAAAGTAAATTTATTTATTTATTCTACTTTTTAATTTTTATTCACATATGCTTACATTACATGACTGTATTCCTTGAGGGGAGTTAGTACACATACATGTCTCAATTTTTTTTGTTCTCCTTTCTCTCTTCCTTCCCCTCATCCTGCATCTCTTGATCACTTCAATTTGAAAAAGTTTTGTCTCCCTACTTCATATCATGTGTCTTTTATCTTGCTTTTAATTTATATTTTGGCTTTCTCATATAAGAGATATTTAAATAATGTGATTTGAGGGCTGGCCAAATAGCTCAGTGGATTAAAGCTCCTGCTCAGGCAGGCACAGGGGCCAGGAGTTCGATCCCCTGGCCTGCCATGCCAGCCCCGCACCCAGGGCACACTGACACTGGGTGTGGTGGTTCATGCCTGTAATCCTGGCTCTTGGGAGACTGTAAACAGGAGGATTACTATGAGTCATATCTACATAGTGAGACCCTGTAGATCCTGTACTAAATACATTTTTTTAAAAAGAAATAGCCTGATTTTTGTCATTGAATATACATACATATATTTTTTCTTTTCTAAAAAAATAAATAATAAATTATTGTTTTCTCCCATACAAAATACCTTGAAAACCCAACCCAATAGCTGGAATTTAGGGAGGATTGTGTGTGTGTGTGTGTGTGTGTGTGTGTGTGTGTGTGTCTGTGTGTATTTCAGGTATACTTTTTTTTAAAAAAAATCAGATTTCTCCCAAAAATATGGTTCCTTTTTTCATCAGGCCTCACTGCAAATTGTGATAACTTCCTGTCCTGACAGCAGTCACTCCTTCTGGAGTAAGAAGGACTCTCAGTGCTGCTTTAATTTGCACTTTTCTAATGGCCACTGTGTAAATTAGTACTAAAACTAGAAATTCCATTCAGCGTAGCCATTCTCTTTCTAGGTATCTTCCCAAAGATTTGAAGATACCATACTACAGTGATATGTATGTTCCTATGCTCACTGCAGCACAATTATAACTTATAGCTAAATTTTCGAATCAGCTGCGAGTCCACGGACAAAGAAAAGGGTAAAGAAAATGTATTTATATACAACAATACTACTCTGTCATGATGAAGGATAAACTTGTCATTTGTAGAGACAGACAAGCTTAAATATCACAATAAAAATCTTATGTATATTTAATTATACATATTATATAATACATGTTATAAAATTGTATATTAATTATATGTGTATATAATCACCACGGGTTATATATTACAGACCAAAATAAAAGACAGATAATAGGAAACAAGAAAGTAGAACTTTTGTGAAGGGGAAGGAGGATGATACAATTGAGCAGGGACAGAAAGGAACTAGAAAAATAATTAAGATATGTTCTATACATGTATCAAATCCACACAAGAAATGTAAACATTATATACTGCAAATATACTAATAAAATTCAAACTACAAAAATTCACAGGAACTGGATTTTGTTTAAAAACAGTTTGAATGCAAAAGGAAGGAGCTTGAAGCATTGCCATTTTAACCGGTAATGTGTGTTTTCTGGAGTCTTTTAACTATATCAGTTGAAATGAAGTCCCAGATCTAGGCAAGAATTGTATGACTTTTAAAAGTCATTGTGCCTATTCATTTGGATAAAAGGAATTGGAAGTAAAAAGAAAGTGAGCCCTTCCAGAAAGAGCTGCAGAAAATGTGTCATTAACATTTTTCTACAGCCAAATTTAGTCATCAGCTTAATTGCTGACATTTAATTCTTCTCCTGATTGCTTCATTGACCATCTTGTTCTATAAAGAAAATATATGAACAGATTCCAATATTCTATATATTTCTGACAAAGTGTATTGATAGAGAAAACAAACACGTTTTACTCAAACATGTATTTGGGAGCATTTGGGAGCATTGTTTTTGTAAGCATTTTGTATTTGTGAGCATTTTGGAGAATTGTTACTGATAAATAAGAGTACTTTTATTTCACCAGTACCTGACAGCTTAAGATCTCAGTGCACCATTTAAGGAAAATCAGTCGACAGCAACTCAACAAACCTCTAATAAAACCTTCTCTCTCTTCATTTATATTTTACAAAAATAGAAATACCATTGAAATGCAGACTAAAGAAAAACAGGGCTACAAACACCAAGTCTGACTCACAGAGGAATTTTTATGCCTTGCTTCATACTGGAGCTCAATTGTTTATGAATGTTGGTGCGTTTCTGTGAGTTCTCTTCCTGTACGACGAAGACAATTTTGAATTAAGGAGGAAGAAGAAATGGAGGTTTGTTTTGCAGCTAAGAAACTGGATTCCTGGATATGTATCTTAACTTTTCTACAGACTGCACTGTACAGTTAATACCAATGTAGCACTCGTCTCCGTATTCCCTATAAGTCATCACTGGATATGCGGTAATTCTAAGTAAACATGTAAGTACTGTTGAGTACCACCGGACCTATATTTGTGTGTTTATATAAACATACACATGCATTTATTGCTCCAGTGACAAGTTCAAGGTTTTAGGGACAACTAATTGAGTAGTGGAACTGATGTCATAGAAATAAAAATAAAAAGTGTGTGTGTGTGTATGTGTAACACACA
>NW_004524604.1:12066813-12068833 GCF_000260255.1 Octodon degus | reverse complement strand
CATCATTGCTATTATTACTCTTTTGCTTCTGGGAATGTGCTTAGCAGAGGTAGAAAAACAAAAAACATACATACTCAGTTGGAAATGACACGTGTGACAGCACAAACGTAAAGGAATGACAAGACAAAACAAATAGGTTATGAGTTAATTCCCTAAAAATTGTACTGCATTGTGTAGATTTCTTATTCTTATGATGCTATAAGATTCTACTTATTAGTTTTTTTAAGTATTACATTTATTCCACATTTTTTATCTGAAGGTGAAAGAAAGTCTGTAAATCTATATTTCTGTGTCTCCCAAGGGACTTTAGAATTTTAACAGCACACATCAGCACCCTGGTCTACATTTTTACTCATCCTTTGTCAGTTCTTTTTCATATGCTCAAAAAGTCCATTGAAAAACTAGAAATACTCTTCAGAGGTTTAGTAAAGAGAGAACACTGTGGTACTTGTTTTATAGCATGGGAATATGAAAAGCTAGATGATAAAAGTTTCTGTACCTCTTTCATGGGACAGTACCAACAAATGACACATTATTCTTTCTATTTTTCACTCTGCCACTGATGAGCTTTCTTTGAAGCATTTTATTTGGAATTATTTCAGAGATCCATCTGCTTCATGGATGAGCTGTATGATCATTTTATACCATGTTTCTTGCACTCCATGCAATGCTGGACACACAGTTGTGGCTAAGATCTACTGTTTCCCTCTGGGTAAAAGTCATCCTTTGGAAGGTGGAGCCTATATATCCCTGGCCCCACTGAAAAGAGAAAAATAACTATTCTCATTTTTAGCATATAAACTATCTCATCTATGGTTCCTGGTTCCAGACGACACAATCTACTCTCCTCAAGGTAGGAAAGGATTATTAGAAATATTAGCCAAAGATGGTGGCCAAGGTCATCCCAACTAAGGAAGGCTGGTGAAGGAGAACTACATGAAGTCAGGGAGAAGAGGTGTGGTCAACATAGAGAGAACACACAACAAAAAATTAAAAACTAAGTTAAAATGAAGAATTACAAAGGAAAACCAGGCATGATTGCATATGCCTGTAATTCCAGCACTGGGAGAGGTGAGGCAAGAAGAACATTGATAGTTTGAGATCAGCCTAGGTTATAAAGTGAGCTCAAGGCCAGCCTCAGCTGTATAGGGAGACGCTGTCTCAAAAAGACACACAGAAAAAAATAAGAAAAAATAAAAAAGGAAAATATTATTAATGTAAAAAGACTTTGGAAAGGCTGAGGAACTAGACTGTTCATCGAATTTGTGTAATAATTTTAGTCATGACAAAGCACACATATTATTGTCCATACAAGAATCACAGTACTTTTATGACAGTTGAGCTTTTGCTTTACCAAGCTTGGGACTCTGCTTGGTTCCATGACACAAGGTGCCACAATGCACTGGTCTCCCACATTACAGGTGGATGGGTAAAGTATAGTTCAGGTTTTTGAGCCATGTCAAGGGTAGAATTGCCAAGTGTACTCCTTCCTCAGTGTAAGTAGCTTTCTTCATTGAAGGTCATGGAACAGTAGCAGCAGGAACAGGCAGAGGGGCAAAAGGAAAATGAAGGAAGAAGAATGGAGGAAGAGAAACCTCCAACTGAGGGGAAGATGCTGCTGGTGGTGAAGTTCCTGTCCAAGGAGTTGGTGGTGGTGTGGACTGTGAGCAGCAGGCTGGGGGCTGAAGTATTGGCTAGCAGGCTCTGGATTGTGCTGGGCTCCAGTCAAAGAGGGAGAGAAACCTGGAGAAGCAACAACTCAAGCTTCTAGTATTTAAGGCAGCTGACACTTCTGAGTCCAGCAGCCTCCCTTTCTGTCTCTAACTACTGTCAGAACTAAGGATCTGCCATATCTCACATTGTAGCTCATAACCAGAGGGTGGCCCTGCCCAACACTAAAGGAAGGAAAGGAGCAGCCTATTCACTCAGCTCCTCCATTTCTCATTTCTTTTTTCCTTTTCCTCTTTTCAGTCTCTCTCTCTCTCTCTCTCTCTCTCTCTCTCTCTCTCTCTCTCTCTCT
>NW_004524604.1:12058142-12066713 GCF_000260255.1 Octodon degus | reverse complement strand
TCTCTCTCTCTGGTACCAGGGATTAAATTCAGGACCTTGCGCTTCCCAGACAAGCACTTATTCCATTGAGCTATCTCCCTGGCCCCTCTCCTGTTTCTAACTGTATCATCCCTGTTTTATTTCCTACCAATGGATTTATTAGTGAAAAAGACACTTAGCACAAAAAACAGAAGTGTAATTTCTTAAAAATTTCTGCCTTGTAAAGGTTCATAATATTGGGATAAAGTTCAAAATGTTTAAGACATCCACAAATGACAGATCTGAACTTTTGAATACTTCTTAAGGGCAAAAAACCCCTCAGCATTGTGGTGTCATTTTTATAATGGTTTTATTGTTACTTTTGTTTCAATTTGAGTTCTGAGTTTTCAGAAGAAAAAATTCAGGAAGTACGTGGCCAGCAATGAAATAATGCAATGAAGAAAGCAAATTTCTATTCATCTCTTTCAAAATACTGCCCCTTTCAAATGTACTTTTCAAAAAAAAAAGTACTTTGAACCATGGATATTTTCTAAAGCAGTTCTGGAATCTTCTTTCATTAATATTTTTGGGTGCACTGCTGGGGTGTGTCAATGTCTTCAATTGATTTTAAACATTACCTTTTATGGTCACATGAACTTAGAGGAAGAGGTGGAAGTCACATCGTGGCAGGTCCAGGAAGGCAAGTTGTTATGGTTTGTGTATAGGTGTCCCCCCAGAGCCTCATGCAGTCTTGGGGCAGCTTCTGGAGTTTGTGATTGATTACTGTGGGTGTGGATGCTGTGTGCCTGCCCTGGGGCAGGTACTTTGCATTACAATGTAAGGTGGGAAGAGAAGCTAGCTGCATGAGCTACTGCTACCCCTCCCATGTGCTCTTGCTCTTTGCAGCCACCATGAAAGGTTGCCCTCTGCCGTGTGCCGCTCTGCTTTGGAGCCAGCTGAGTTCGGGCTGAAACTTCCAGTAACTGTGAGCTAAATAAGCCTTTCTTTCCTTTTTTTTTTTGGTGGAACTGGGGATTGAACTCAGGCCCTTGCACCTGCCAGGGAAGTGCTTATTCCACTGAGCCATCTCCCCAGTCCCTCCTTCCTTCATTTTGAGTGTTGGGTATTTGTCCCAGCAACAAGAGAAGAGTAACTAAGATACAGGTGAAGACACAGCAGCATATTCAGCGGCCTACCTTTCTATTAGGTGACACTTAGCAGCCACATTTGCTGAAATTCTGATCACATCTTATAAAGACACGAAAGAGGACTTCCAAATCTGGACCAAGCCAAGAGTAATTCCGAGGTTTACGTTCCCACAACCATTTGAGAGTTGGAAGTTCAATTTATTTTGAAAGTTCTTTTTGCAAAGTACATGCTGTTGTTATGGTTATATCAGAACAAATTTTGTGGTCTTAATTTGTAAAAGTAAGAAATAACCAAAACAAAAGACAAGAAATAGCTATAGCCTCAAGGAACATGGAAAGGGGGAAACTAGTACAAAAGTAAGGGAAGCAGGTCCAACTTAGAGGAGATTTTTCTAGTAATTTAGGTAATTACTAGCTGGATATTCTCTCCAAATCTATACAGGCTTGTTCACATTTATTTTGGATATATATGATATAAATATAAAGGATTTTAAATGGTAACATAAATAAGTGATTCAAGGTATCTGTGCATATGTGTGTATGTGTGTGACTGGAAAGACTAAAATAAGAATATAGCAATTTGCATCTAAGTAAAATTTGCCTTTTTACTTCACAAAGTGAAAAACTGGCCACATTTCTGCCAAGAAATGAAAACCTTACAATAGGGTATTTGAGGACCTTACTTGATTTTTCTGGCTTTCTATCCCTGAAACCAAATATGCATGCCAGGCATTTTATACAGATAACAACATGTGCTCAAGGTTCAGGCAAGCACGTAATTGCTTAATGAAACAATTAGTAGCATTAGAAAGCACTTCTTGATGTTTTGTTTTTCCATGTCCATGAACAGATCAATGGAAGAAACACTCATGTGCATTTCTGACTAATCCAACACTGTATTCTTTCCACAGCTTACGCTCCCCCAAAATACTTTGTAGGGCTTATTTCATCTTTTCCACAAGAAAAAGTTCCTCTAACTTGGACTGTTTCCCTTACTTTTGTACCAGTTTTTCCCTTTCCCTGTTCCTTGTGGCTATAGCTACTTCCTATCTGTCAGTTTGGATAGTTCTTATTTTTGCTCTTCCTTTCTTGCCTTCTGTCTACTTTTTTAGGTTCTGCCAAAATTCAGATCTAACACATCTCCCAGAAGCTCATTCGCATGGAAGTAGGCTGGATCATGCAGGGTCACTGTGCACATCTGTGGGTTCATTCACTCATGAATGCAGTAGCTGGCTTGCTGTCAGGAGGGGACTGGGTGAGTTGGGTTGTGGGATGTGTGGCCTAGAAGGGTGTATCCTCCATCTAGGATCCCCCTTTACCTTTGTGCTAGCAGGGTGCCATGGGATGAACATGTGACCCCTGCCAGGCCCTGCTGCCACTCTATTTCCCTTTCATAATCAGCTGACTTTGAACTGAAGCTACTGGAAACTATGAGCCAATACATCTCTTACTTTAAGTCCAGATGTCAATTATCCCAGTGACAGGAAAGTGACTAATACAGGTTTTTGTTTTTTTTTTTTTAAATAGCTTTTATAAACTTTTTCTTGTACTAACTGCTTTCTCATAAAGTTTCAGATAGAATATCTTTTCAAGAGACTCATTAATTACTTCCAAAAGCACAATATTTCAAAAATGCTGGAATGATATTCCCTACACAACTGAAAGAAATGCATACTTATGTCTCTATGAGCTGAAGTATCAAAAAAGTAAAATTTTATTTGTTTTTTTGCTTGAGACAGGATCTTGCTATGTAGTTCAGGCTGTCCTGGACTTACTATGTAGCCCTAGCTGGCCTCAAACTCAAAAAGAGCCTCCTCCTGCCTCAGCCTCCCAGGTGCTGGGAATGCAGACATGTGAGATAATGAAGAAAGTAAATTTTTCATACTAAAGTTGGTATGATTGATCAGTGTTGAAAAAGAAAAGCTTTATTTAAGGAAGTTTACATAGTAAAGATATGATGGGAGACTTTTACAAAATAAAATAAATTATTCTCACACTCAAACATTTTTTCGAGGATGAAGTCAAGGCTGAAGGAGAAAAGTGTAGATAAACTAGTATCCAATAGGAAGAAATACGTCTGAAACACTATAAGGATGTTTTTAAACCTAGTGCAAAAGGATTTTCATTAATTAATTTATTTTTAATAAATTGATTTCTGACTACTTAGCTCATCTGATAAAGAACACTGCATTATTATTATTATCCCTAAGGAGTTTCCTGAAAAGCTGAAAGACATGAAGTAGCAGAGAAAGAGAGACAGAGACAGACACAGGGACAGAGCCAGAACCAGAGACTTTACTTAGGAATTCTACTTGATCTTGAGGAGAAAAAGTAATACTTTTGCTTCTTTACCCTTCACAAAAACTTGGCAGAGTCCTTTATGATAGAAGACAGATTAATGCATTTGCTTTAGGTAAATTTCACTTGATATGGAAACCTCCTGAAACAAGGGTTCAAAGAAAGGGGAAGTGTGGTATTTTCACCAACAGTTGTTGAGAAGTGTGATTGAAGGACTAAAGGATATAATCTAGCTGTAGTAAGTTGGGGGATAGCTCCTAGAAAGACTTTTGCTTGAACAGCTTCTAGCCATGTAGTTGCAGCTGGTGCTCAGGCTCTTCGTGGCATTTCTCTATGACTTTTCTCCCCTTTGCAGAAGGCTTATCGCAGGAGTATCTTCAAAGGGAGGAAAGAGTGTGGGGCATGAGAGAGCACTTGGGGAAGTGGGCAAGACCAGATTTTGGGATACACATGCCATAGTCCAAAGTCCTCCATGTGGGTTCTGAGGGGTTCCCATGTTTGGGGGAAGAAAGAAAGAGATGGAATGCCAGGAAATCCTACTCCCTCGCCTCTTCACAGTAACCTGTCCTGTGTCCCCAGACCCAAGGTGTGCTTTTATTTTTGTTTTTATGTTTTCTTCTCTGTTGTTCAGCCTAAATTCACTCTACAAAGCCATGTTTTCCCCTCCTGCTTCACTTTTCAAATAAACTTCAGCACCATTTTGGAGTTGTCTCATTCAATTCTCTGAGAGCAGAAGGATCTGGAAGCAAGAGGCAAGGACCTCATAAAGCTGGTAACCTTGAGCCATTTCTAAAAGGAGTTACCTGCTAACAAAGGCAGAAGGGAAGGAGGTTAAAGTGACCTTTATAGGTTTTATGTATTGTCAGGGAAAAGGGGGAGAAGTTTATTCTAGTTTCTATACCTTTCTGCAGGGGACAAAGAAGCAAGAGATGGTCAGAGGCACCTGGACAAATCTATTTCTCAATTTTCAAGGTACTCTTCACTGAAGTAACTAACACCCTCTTTATCTGAAAATAAGACCTACCCAGAAAAGAAACTTCATTTGCAATTAATAGCTGGGGTTACCATGGTAATGGCCAGTGTCTGTAGAAGATTGCACTCCACTATTTTCTTGCTTGGTGGCCACTCTGTAACATCAGGAAAGGCAAGGATAAGCTGATGGAGGTTGCCATTTTTGATCTTTAGTTAGGTCTTATATTCAGGGAAGCATGGTGTTTTCTGCACTCAATCAAATTGTCAAGTTAAATAGAGCACAAGCTGTCACCAGGGCTTTTCTTCCAGCAGAGAATCAGCGTATGGGAAGGGAGTTACTTCTTTCACCTCAAGTATCAAGATATTATGAACAAAAATTATTTTTCCTATTTTTTAAACATGCATTGTAAAGCAGTGTTTCTTAACTCTTCTTGAGTAACGAAGTAAATCGCCTAGAATTCATTTAAATCAAACCAGTGTTGAATTCCTTGTGTATACTGCTTTCTAGCTCCTCCAAAAACCATTTATTATTCCAATGTCCAGTCTCCATTTGTTTAATAGGAATAATGCAGGGCCTATTATTTGATTCAGACTATTCTGTTTCTCAATGGTAGAATGTGCATTTTTGAACAGGTACATCTTTTAATGCTCACACACCTGGAAGTTTGAAAATTTTGAATAACTTGAAATATTTTACTGGATGGATTAAAGATAAACAGAAGAGGGCAACTGAGTAAGATCCTATGCAAAGCCACACAAGTACTAAGTTGGGCGGTAGCAGACAGGGCTAAGGATTATGCAGCGAGTTGCAGGCTGGAGTACTTATCACACCACTGGATGAGCCTCTCTCCTGCCAGGAGCCTCAAGCAAGCTACTCAGAGACACACTTATAAGACATACAGGTCAATGTGTGTAGGGAGGACAGAAAAAGGCCAGTAGGGAAGTCCATGATGTAGACAAAAATAAAATACAGAAAGCAGAAGTCACGTGCATTCAAGGGTAGGATGGATGCTGCTTACTTACTGAGCTTACTGAGAAAAAATAAGAGTCTAAGAGGAATTCTGTGTCTTATTCTGGCTAATAGTGGCAACCCAACAACAGGTTTGTTTCTTCCTTAGATGTACTGTAGTTCAAGGTAAGAGCACACCTAATCCATCACAGCTAATTAAAAGAGAAAAAGTAGGAAAACACACCATTTTCATGTTGACAGGTAGAACAATTGAAATACAGGCAACTGATAAAATTCCTTTTGTTGTTACCAAAATTCTACTTAACAGTTGGTAAATCAGAGTCAACTTCTGTGTGCAGTGTCAACTAACTTGGCACTGAGCTTTGACAATCTGGAGATTTACATGTAATGTTGTGAGGCCAAAAAACAGTGAGTCGTTTCCTGACCATTCCAGGTTTTATTAGACTGCTGAAGAACTGAGGCGGGGAAGCAGCAGGTTGAACCCTGGTTCTATGAGATTCTTTCTGCAGTCAGAACCACGGAATACTTTGTTTGTGAATCCTTTGTTTGGTTAGGTTATATTTCATAATTTAATAATAATAAGCAAGAAACAGCTAATAAAAATACTTTAAAGGATGCTGTGAATATAAAATACTAATAAACACAATCATGTGCTTAATGAACTATGAAAATAAAAGAGTAGGTTAATACCCTGTGAAACTTTACTGAATTAATTACGATACAACGGAGGCAAAGGCATAGTACTTTACTGAGCTCCATGTTGAAAGTCAATTTCAGTTATTCGTGGCTCATAGGTGATCGCTGGGTGTGCTAAGCACAGGAAGAACAAAGACTACAATGTTCGTTAAGGATAGAGCAGGGAAATTAAAACCAAAGCAATTACAGCAAATGCACATGTTGCTTTCAAGTTTCAATCATTTATTTAACTACTTTTGTGAGTCCCAAAGGATAATATACATTTGAAAAATAAGATTACTCAAAAATAGACCAAATCATTTTTTGGAGAGTTCCAAGTAAATATTTCACTGGAAATTTGAAAACGCTTATGGGTACTGGCCAAATAAATGTATATAAATCAATAGGAGTATTGATTTATTCACTATTTATCAGATAAATGTATTTCAATAAAAATAGCTGTGGCATTTTAATTGTAAAGAAAATGCATACACATTTTCAACTTTCAGAAAGTTATAGGAAAGGAAAGAAAGACCAAGTTTTCCTCCTACTGAGACATAACAGCTGCCACTTCTTGGGCTGTGTATCTGTAACAAACAGCCTAGGAAATCAAGGACCACTTCTGGACACTGATCTTTCCACCTATGTTAGGCGATGTGGATGATTTTCAATAACCATTTCAAAAGTGGTAAACACCCTCCTATTGTGTATTAAATCTTTTCCTTAGAAAAAGTAATCCCGGTTACTTGGACGGCTAAGATAAGCAAATTCTATACCAGGGCAATTTAACTAGATCCTGTCTCAAATTTTAAAATAACTAATTAACTAAATGAATAAATACATTTTTAGAAAGGACTGGGGATAAAACTGGGTTGTAGAGAAGACTTACAATATGAGGTTCAATCCACACTCACATGAATTTTAACGATCATAAGGTCCTCACCAGTTTTAGAGTAAGTAGTAAAATACCTGTATAAGCCCCATTTGTTATATTTTGCCATTAACTACTCTTTATACAGCTTATAAACTCTCACTATGCTATGTTTTTTATTATAATTTTAACTTTTAATTAACTTATTTTTGTGGCACTGAACTATCTCTTCAGTGTCTTTTTTTTATTTTTCTTTTTTAGAAGAACTGGGGACTGAACTCAGGACCTTGTACTTGCCAGGCAAGCACTTATTCTACTGAGCTATCTCCCCAGCCCCTCTTTAGTGTCTTTTTAATGATATTTTGATACAGGATTTAGAAGTTAATTAGCCCAGGTTGGCCATGAACTTTTGACTCTTAGTCAATGTCCTAAGTAGTGGGGGTTAAAGGTATGTGTCACTATATCCAGTATTTTTTAAATTTTTGGTTAATTAATTTTTTGATTATTTCTTTCAAAGTTGTAATCTTTAAATTTACAAAACTCATTTCATATTTTTGTGTATGATTTGTTCCATTTTTTTGCTTAAGATATGAAGAAAAGACAATTATTTTAATTCCAAAATTAAGTGGCACCAATGACATTTACTTTTTAATCCGTTCCTTATTAATAAAATGTTGTAATTTTATTTTATTTTGAATCCACATATATGTTTAAGTCTATTCCTAGATGTTAGTATACTTAACGGATTTTTTCTATTCTTGTCTCTATTAGTTTAATAGATAGAATATTAATAGTTTCTAATATCTAATAGATATTATGCATATTCTGTTATGCTGACACACTTATTATTTTAATAAACCTTAACACAACTTAAGGTTTTTTCTTGAGCTCAATTAAAGCATTGATCAGAATTATGTAGACTGGTTAATATTTAGAAAATTTTTATCTATACCATATAGTGTTAGTACCCAAAAACATGGCATATAATAATGTACTTTAAAGCCTTTTTAATTATTAAAAAATATTGGAATTTTTAAAGTTTTTATTATTAAACTTTCTTGACCTACATTTTAAACAATTATGCCTATTTCTTCTTAGGTTTATTTTTAAGCATTTTCTGTATTTTGTCTGTTTATGTTTTGTTCTTACTGCTTTTATGGATGGATTGCATTTTATATTTTATTTACATAATTATTTAGCTTATTTACTTTAGAATTTTGATTCTTATCACCTTTGGGATGCTTCTTGAAAGTTTCATTTGACTCTCCTGGGTTGATTTTATAACATATAACTTGCAAATTGTATTACTCTTTCTCTATCTTTTCCATATTTCTCACCTATACTACAAGATCAATCTTCTAAAGGAACATTAGAAATAGCATACAAGGGGTCAGGGAGATGGCTCAGTGGAATAATCACATCCCTGGCAAGTGCAAGGGCCTGAGTTCAATCCCTGGTTCTTTAGAAGCAGTTAGAAATTCTTTTACTGCAATTTTTTTTTTTTCAGATTGGGTTTCCTGCCTATGTTTCTGTAGTTGCTTCTTTACTTCATCTGCTATGAGTTCTGAGAGTTCTTTTTTTATTTCAGAAAAGAATTTCGCTCTGATTTCCTCTCTATCTTTCTGCTGTTCCTTATTTACTATCGGCGCTATTAATTCATGCATTTGAGCCGAGCTAGT
>NW_004524604.1:12049139-12057364 GCF_000260255.1 Octodon degus | reverse complement strand
AAAAAAAAAAAAAAAAAAAAAAAAAAAAAAAAAAGGAAAGAAATAGTATACAAGCTGATTTTTGTCTTTGAATTTAATGCTCTTTCAGAGGTATTTTGTCACTAAGCATAAACCTTGCTTTGTAAGTATAGACATACACATATCTTTTTTAATTCATTAATATTTTGGAAACCAAAATGTCAGTTTTCTAAAAAAATTTAAACTATCAATTAAATATCTATGTTAAACATCATAGTGTTCATTTTCTCATGGCATTGAGATAATTATAAAACTTATAATCATTCTATAGAACAGTTTTAATCATATTCTGTGAAATTCTGTTTTCCTACAAGGATATAACATTATATAACCAAATACATTAAGGAAAATTGTTAAAATTTTTGTTTCAATAATCTTTGTCTTTGGAAACAATTTCAGTCCTGAGAGATGGCTCAGGAGACTAAGCACCTAGTTAGGTAAGCTCAGGGATCGGGGTTCAATCCCCAGCACTAATGCCCTTGCTGCTCCACCAACAGGTATCCTGAGATGGCCAAGGACACCAGGTGTGGTGGCACATACCTTTAATCCCAGCACTGGGGAGGCTGAAAATAGGAGGATCAGTACAATCTGAGCTGCGCAGTGAGACCTTGTATCAAATACATAAAAATAAGTAAATAAATAAATAAAAATTCCGTAGTGCATTAGTTCTTCTATTTCTGGATAAAATACTTTACATGGGGCCAGAGAGATACCTCAGTAGAATAAGCACTTGCCTGGCAAGTGGAAGGGCCTGAGTTCAATCCCCAGTTCCACCAAAAAACAAACAAACAAAAAAAACCCAAAAGAACAAAAAAACTTGACACCTGCAACTTAACAACAGAGGTTTATTTGACTTAATCTTCTCATGCAATGTATTAGTAGAATATTACAGCTGTACTCTATTAAATCTTTCTAAATGTTTACTTCAAATATTTTTAAAATTTTTTTCCATAATTTTATTGATAAACAAATAGCGATGAGACAGTTCCAAACCAAATTGGTAGGACAATTTCAATAATTAACGCATTGCATACATTCTTCCTAGGGTTATTTGCTGTACAAGATGCAGACATGATATCCTATTTACAAACACCATTAGAACAACTCCCTCTATTCATGAAGAGAATGAAACTATAAATCTATCCTAACCATTTTCAATACACAGATAGAAAATGGACATTAATCTGTATTCCCTTTTTTGTTAAGTTCCGTTATTTAAATATTATAGGTGTGTTAACTCAGCAAAACATTCTAAAAGAGTCCAGTAGTCCATAATAGTATGGTCTTCTGCTTGACTGGCAATGTCAGAAATTGTTGACCTGAGTCCCCTACAGCTCAACATAACACCATGGCTTTACTTCTTATATTTCGTTTTTATACTTTTCTTTTGGATGGTTAAGACCAAGGTAAAGCAGGACTTATGCAACAAGAGTTGTAGCTTTTGGGTCTGAGAAGGTCAGTGAAATCCCCTCAGGATTGTAGATCCTTTATCAGTGTCAGCCATGTGGATGAGTCACGGCCATTGCTTGGCCAATGTGCACTCTGCGAAAGCCTGAGAGAATGTTTTCTCTCCATGTGACTCTCCTTAGGCACACTCTACATCATCGATCACTTTCCTCTTTGGCCCCATAATCTCCTTGATCAGAAAATTTGGAACACTACTGAGTTACATGACGTTACAGTACAAGTACTCATATGTCTTGAGTCTTTATTGACCTTGGAAGGCTAGGGCCAAGATGTTGGCTTTCCTTGAAGCCCTCCTTTTTCTCTAACTTTTGTCTGCAAACTTAGGTTGTTAAGCCTCCAGAAGACAAGCTTATTGTTATTACCATACAACCTAGGCTGGTAAGCTTAACCTCACTATCTGTCTGAATATCAAACATCTTAGGCATAACATGGAACAAGTATTTTTCATCAAGTATTGATATGTTGAACTTTAAGTCCCTACAAAAATTGTTTTGAAAGAGAAAACACAATAGAAGCAATGATACAAAATTTCAAAAGCAAGACAGTAGGAGAGTAACAATTGTTAGTGTATGCCTTATTGTTACCTTCAAAGTAGTTGTTCAAAAGCCAGGAAATACACTTCAGTGGCACAAGTGCCTGGCTGGTAAAAACAATGTTCTGACTTCAGTTCCCAGGAGTATAAAAAAGAGTTGCTCAGATTATAAGATATAGGCATAAAATTTGATCAACTGATCAAAACAAAAATCTTTCATTGTGATGAACTACTAGAAATTAGTAGCATAGCTATGTTAATTATATTTCTATATCTATATGTGATGCTTACATATGAGAGAATGATTTATTTCACTTATGACTATGGTCTCAAGTTACACAATTTAACTTTGAAAGTCTTAAATTTATCCTTTTATAGATGATTAGTACTCCATTGTATAAATATACTACTTCTTTTTATCTATTTTTCAATTTTGGGCATTTGGATTGTTTCCAAGATTTAGCTGTTAAACTTATGAATGCAGGGGCCGGTGAAATAGCTCCATAGAATAAGCACTTGCCTGGCAAGCGCAGGGTCTTGAGTTTAATCCCTGGTACTGAAAAAAAAAAAAGACAAAAACAAAAAACCAATCCTGTGCCGCTATAAACATGGGTGCACATATATCGCTGTGGTATGAGGTTTTTAATTTTTCTCAGAAAATAACACAGAAGAAGAATAGCTAGGTAAAATAAGACCCCTAATCCTAGCTTCTTGAAGAATATCTGCACTAATTTTCACAGTGGTTGTAACAGTTTACACTGTCACCAACAGTGGATAAGTGTTCTTTTTTTCCCACTACCCCTCCAACATTTGTTATTGGTTGACTTCTTGATACCAGCCATTTTTTTTTCTGGGGAAAGATGGAATGCCAATGTTGTTTTAATTTTCAACTCTCAAATGACCAACGGTGTTGAACATTTTTTCATATATTTATTTGCCAATTGTGCATATTCTGAGAAGTGCATATTCATCTGAGAAGTGTATATTCATCTCAGATGCCCAGTTTTGGATTGAGTCATTCAATTTGGAGGAAAGGCCTGATCTTTTCAATGTTTTATATATTCTAGATAGAAATTAAAGTTCTATCTGGAACATATAAAAAAGAACAAAAAACTTGACACCTGCAATTTAACAACAGAAGTTTATTTGAACTTAATCTTCACATACAGTATATTAGTAGAATATTACAGCTCTAATTCTCTATTAAATCTTTCTAAATCTTTCCCTTTTATCTGAGGGAACTTTGGTTAAAATTCTTTCCCTTCTGTGGATTGTCTCTTCACTCTGTTGGTTATTTCTTTGGTGTGCAAAAGCATTTTTAATAAGAAGAGATTTCAGTTCTTGAATTTTTTGGATTATTTACTGCTTAAATTGGGTAATGTTATCTTCCTTCCATAGGATGGGATACATGGATGAGCAGATTTCTAAATATGTATGAATTATCAAAGCTGAATCAAGAAGATATAAAAATTCTGAATAACTTAATATCAGTTAGTGAGTTCAAAAATGTTATTAAAAACTTACCCACAAAGGAAAAACAGGTCCCAATTGATTCACTGCTGAATTCTACAAGAAATTTGGAGAAATTTTAATTTCAATACTCCTCATATTCTTTAATGAAACTAAAAGGAAAGCAACAATTCCTAACTCATTCCTAGAAGCAAGTATTATCTTGAAACCAAAGAGAAAGTCGCAACTAAAATAGAGAACTACAGGAAATCTCCAGTGTAACATAAATTCAAAGATCAATAAGATACTAACAAGTAGAATGCAGCAAATTATCAAGAAAACTACGCATCACAACCAAGTGGGATTCATCCAGGGAAGCAGGGATGGTTCAGCATATGAAAATCAGTAAATGTAATACATCATAGCTAGAGAGCCAAAGAAAAAAGTCACATGACCATCTCAATAGATGCAGAAAATGCTTTGACATTTATGACAAAAAAAAAAAACTACAGAAAAATTAGAATCAATGGTCTTTATTTCAACATGATAAAAGCCATCTATGGAAAAACAACAGCCGACATTATAGTAAATGGACAACAACTGAAAGCTTTCACTGAAGTCAGAAGCTAGACAAGGATGTCAACTAGCACAATTATTCAATATCTTTCCGGAAACATTAGACAGAACAATTAGAAAATAGAGAAAATAAAATGAATAGTGTTAGGAAAAGAAGAAGTTAAATTATCATTATTTTCACATGACATGATACTCTACAGATAATACTCAAAAACTCCACCCAAAGATACCTAGATTGAATAACCAAAATGTCTAGCATAGCTGGATATGAAGTATACACTTAAAAATCAATGACATTCCTGTACACAAACAGCAAACTCACTTATAGAGAAATTAGCAAAACAATATGCCCTTCACAATAGCCTTCAAAGAATGAAATATGTAGGAATACATCTAACAAAAGAGGTAAAGGATTTCTATATTGAAAATTACAGTACTCTGAAAATGGAGATCAAAGAGGATTTCAGAAAATAGAAACATGTACCTTGCTCATGTACTGGAAGAGTCAACAGTGAATACGCCCATACTCCAAAAATTGTTTTACAGTTTTAAGGAAACCCCAATCAAATTATCCCTAAAATACCTCCCAGAAGTCAAGAAAATATTCATAAAATTAATTTCCAACCAGAAGAAACCTAAGAATAGTAAAAGCATGCTAAGCAACAAAGGCAAACAGGAGGCCTCACAATCTCTGACTTAAAACTATAATACAAAGCTACTGTGATAAAATCACCATGGTACTGGCATAAAAGCAACATTTGTGGGACTTATTAGAAACAAACTACAAACACATTCAACCACCTCACCTTTGACAAAGTGGCCAAACATCTTCACTAGAAGAAAGATAACCTCTTTAATGAGTGCTAATGGAAAAACTGGCTCTGTACATGTCAAAGGCTCACACTAGCCCCATGCCTGTCACTGTGTACTAAACTAAAGTCAAAATGTGTCAAAGATCTAAATATTAATACAGAAACATTGAATCTACTGGAAGATTATGTAGATAGAAATCTTGAAGACATAGTTGACAAAGTTTTATTTTGGATTGACAACCGTTTTGTTTATGTGGTACAATGTGATATATTGGTATGCAATTTTTGTTGGGTGATAGTAACAGAGAAGAACAAATCTGGGCTTTTACTATTTCCTAAGCAAAAGAGATTCTGTCTCTTTATGGAATAATGGTGCTTTATGATGTCGGTCATTATCAAACTACAGCTGATTTCTACAGTTACAACTTTTTGTTTCAATCACATTGATACTATGATATATAGTGACATTTCCTCACAGCATTACCTTTTAAAAGGCCTACAGTGAATTAAAATTGTTTCATAGGGACCAGAGAGATAGATCAGTGGTCTAAGCTCCTGTCTGGCAAATGCAAGGACCCAGGTTTGATCCCAGGTTTGATGTGGGATGAAATTACAATATTTTATATATTGTTTTCCTTAATAACTTGCTCTACTATATACCATGCTCTCCTTGTCTTTTAGAATCCAAAATGAGTTTTCCTTTCCATATAGTGCTTCAATATTGAAATTTCTAAAGAAAACTAGTAACTGCAATGTGCTTCTCAGTTATCCCAATTCAACCTTGATCTAGTGTGGCTAGCAAAGACTTTCTGTAAGCATTCAATATCCACATGCGTGCAATGTCAGGGGACTGTATTTAGAGTCAAGCAAGCAAATTACATCTAGACTTACAATTATACAAAGTAAGAGCAATCCAATTTTTTTCAATATTGTAAAATGTGTTTTGATCTTGATGTGTAATTGTTATAAATACTGTAGCTGTGCTGGGTGTAACTCTCAGATCAATTAGACAATAAACAAAGGCAAAAAATATGGCTAGCACTATTGGGAAAAATCTTCATTGTGCAAGAAACATTTTCTTCATATTATCCAAGGTGAAGGACATACCTGATAATTGATTAGTGGTGTTTTTTCCTTTTTCTTAAGTGCTTTGGCTATGAAAATCCTTATGGTTTGAACAGTGAAGTAGGCCATGTATGGTGGAGCACAGCTGTAATCCCAACACTCTGGTGGGTGAGGCAGGAGGATTGCCATGAGTTCAAGGCCAGTCTGGGCTACATATCAAGCTCCTCTCTAAAAATTGAAATAAACCATGCAGGAATGCATGTAACTGTTGGCACATGGAATTCTCTCAGGACATTCAGTTGTATTTAGCAGGAGCTATGGACGAGTTCTCCTGGGAGTCTGAGTGCTTAGTGTCTCAACAGCCAAGCCCCCCTTACGTGGTGCCAGCACTGGGCACCGATGCTTTCTGGCAAAGATGCCCAACTGTGTTTTCATAAATTTTATGTTTCTGATCCATGAGTCAGACAAAGCACTGTAAACTGTTGGATGAAGGAGAGGAATACCTCTTTCTAGAGTCTGTACCATGTCCTTACTGCCAGGCAGTGTGGAGTATTCTTTATGCTTTTCTGTGTTTTCGATCCCTTTTCCACCTCCTTAGCTTTTCAGCCCAAGTTTAGAATAAAGCCCTTCAGCCTTGTCTCACTGTTATCTGTTAGAGATTTTTTTAAAAAGCCACACATTGAAAGCACTAATTGATTTGCTTCAAAGTTTTTTAATATCTAGTATATATTCTTCAGTGTGTGCCTGTGTAGGTGATTATTGTTATTTTCAACTTTTGCTAAGAATGGAATAATGGAATATTCTCCATTTTTAGTTCTTTTTATTCATTTTGGTATGCTTGCGAGAAAAAAAAAGAAAAAAAATGCAGGCTTTCTATTGCCTGTTATAAACATTGCTGATTGCTTTTCAAACCAGAAAATATCTATGGCTGAGTTTTTAAAAATGAGTGAATTCAGCATAAAAAGTTGGATTCATGAAGCTCAACTGAATCATAGAACTCTGTACAATAAAGCAAAATAAAATGTATTTAGACATTCCAGGTAATACAAATTATTTTGGACTCAGGTTTATTTTATTTTAGAAAGTGGCCTGAAGCATTTATATAATTATAAAATGAATAATATAATACAGATTGGAACAGTCTTACTGGGAATGAAAGTGCATACCTTTTGTTTGTGAGCTGGAAAGTCCCGTTCAGAAACTGCTCACATGTTTCCATGTCCTATTGTGACAGAACACAGCCGTGCCATCACTTACAGAATAATGCTTCAGCCGTCACCTGCATGACAGTACGCAAGTGACACTAACAAACACAAACTTGTTTCATTTAGATAGTGTTAATTAGGGCCTCTTACATAATTATCAACATCTGCTGTGGTTTTCACCTGCTTTCTTTTGGTGATAAATTCAATCTCCATTTAGGTGAAGTCAGCAAAGTGGGCTTCAACTTAAAAAAAAACAGACTATCTAAGAAAATACACAAGGTTTGAGTTTGTCATCAACGTGAATTGATTATTAGTGAATGGAACTCAAGAAATAAGAACATGCAACATAAAGAAAAATGGATATGTATATGGATAATTATACCAAGTAGCACTTTTATTAACTATAGACCCCGACATGCATACCAGGTTCTGAAGAGTATAGCTATAAATCCATCCTGCTTCAGTATGTAGATTTTGTAACTAATTTAATTGGATTGAAAACAAGCCTTACAGTTCTGAGAAAGAAAACAATATGTTAAGACAATTTTCTGGTTGTTTAAAATTACTCTAAAATTTTTCTTTGTTTCAGTAAATACTGGCTAGAAAGTCTTTTAAAATACAATGAGTCCAGGATGGCCAGATAGCTCAGCAGACTAAGCACCTGCTTAGGTAAGTGCAGGGACTAGGGCTGGATCCTGGGTACCATGGGCCCCGCAAGCCCCACCCTCAGTCACACTGAGCTGGAGACGGAATCCCAGCATGGTGGTGCATGCCTGTAATCTCAGGCTGAAAACAGGAGGATCACTATGAGTCCAAGCTGCACTGTGAGACCCTGTACCAAATACATAAATGAAAAACAAAGCAAAACAAAATAAAAAACAGTGAGTCTTACCTTCTGTCCTTGTACATGGTAAGTAAGAATTTTCTGGAGAGTGACAATTCCCGTTGTTTCTCAGCCATTTTGTCAGCAGAAATTTGGGTACTGTACAAGCAGACAGGTGGACCAGAACTTCATCAGAACTTTCTACAAAGGAGTGTAGCACAAGCAGTACTAACTACTATTTCAGACAAACTCTTGTTTTACTGTTATCTCTCTCTCTC
>NW_004524604.1:12040902-12049039 GCF_000260255.1 Octodon degus | reverse complement strand
TCTCTCTCTCCCTCTCTCTGGCATATAATGATTAAATATGCATTTATTTAGTCTATCGTTTTTCTTTGTAACTATATCCACATTTTATCTGGTCACATATACCCAAAGCAAATTTTCAAAGGAATAGAAAATAAGTAAAACCAAATGAAGAGAAATATAACAGTGAATTAGCACTGAGAGAACTACCATGAAGGAAGTAGGATAAATAGCTGAAAACTGAAAAATGAAAGAAAACCAGTCCAACTTTTGGAAAAAAATTAAAACAATCTAGAATGCTGCTGGAGAAAACCTGCAAAGGTAGCCAACTGTGCAGTTAATAATTGTTAATAAATGTTCTTGGAAATGACATTGAAGCAATGGGCACAATTCTTTAAAAATATAGCTCAGCAAGAAGAAACCCAAAACCTGATGCGAGCAAAAGCTCATGCTGTACTCATACATGGAGCCAAAGCAATTAACACTGAACAATTGCTGTTGGAAATTCAGAACCTCAATATCTATTCCCACACTTCCTCCAACTACATAAATCACTCACTCACACACACTTACACAACACACACACACACACACACACACACATCAAATAACAAGACAGAAAAATGAGAGTAGCACCAACTTTCTCAGCTATAATCCTCTAATCTGAAAAGCAATGTAACAATATTACTCAAGTAATTATAGGAAAAGAAAATGAGAGCCAAGGTGGAGCAAATGGGAGCTGAGGAGATAGCTCAGTGGTTAAGTACCTGCCTGGCAAACATAAGGAACCGGGTTTGATCCCCAGCACTGCATGTCATGCCAGCCCTGTAACCCAGGCACTCTACGCTGCCCTAAATCGGGCATGGTGGCTCATGCCAGTAATCCCAGCCCTAGGGAGGCTTAGACAGGAGGATCACTACAAGTCTGAACTGTGTAGTGAGACTGTGTATCAAATAAATAAATGATTAAAATAATTATTTTAAAAATGATTGAGGAAATGATCTTTCATAGCAAGGCTATAGAGTTATAAACTTGCAATGCAAGTAAGAATATAATTGTCATAAATCTTTCCCAATGAATCTATCTCACAGTTTCAGAGAAACATAATTTAAGGAGAAAGATTAAGAATTTAAAGTGGGGGGGGATTACCCGCTCGGGCCCCCCTCTCCTGTCTCTTTCTCGGGACAGGAGCTTTCTTCCTCTCAATAAATATATTCTACTCATAAAAAAAGAATTTAAAGAGAATCTTAAGTATTTAATTATGAAATTATGGGGACGAAGATGAAGAATGCAATATTCATATCAGAAGGTCTGATACATCTAATTTTAAAATAGTGTAGGGACAGTAGGGCTTCCCTGGTAAGTGCAAGGGTCTGAGTTCAATCCCTGGTTCTGCCAAAAAAAAAAAGACCTCAGGGATGCTTAGGAAGAGCTGGATTAGGGAACTGGGCCCTTTTAAGAAGTAGAAAGAAAGCAGAATCTTCATCACAGCAAACAGCTGAGCTAACATTTTTGAGTACACCGAGATGAGGCCTGGGGTTTGGTGCCTGCTATATTCTGTGCAGTGGGCACTGGCCCACCTAACATCCCCATTAGGTAGCTTTCTACTCTTTAAGCAAAACCTCCTATTCGCCCACCAAACCTAGCCCCCTGGAAACAAGTCCAAGGACCAAACAAACAGTAACTATACAAGGGAAGGGCCTTACCCAATAAAACAAGACAGAAGCCCAAGACTCAGGAGAGACCCAGCTCTGGGGACGTGTTTTCCAGAGCAACACTTCTTCTTGAACTACTATAATAAAGTTGCTATATTATAGGTAGTTCTAGAAGAACTACCTAAAATATTATTTCAGAGAGAGAGAGAGAGAGAGAGAGAGAGAGAGAGAGAGAGAGAGAGAAACAGCGAGAAATTCAGGTAGGGTGACTTTGGGTATCCCTAACCTCAGATTCACCAGACACAATAATAGGGAGAGAAAAGGCAAAGATAACAGAAATTAAAGTATACTTGCTTATTGACTTACTGATATTTGGGATGAAAAGATACTTAAAACAGATACTTAAAGATCTTAAAGCTTAAGAATACTTAATCTGCAAACATTAGTACCAAAATTGTATTTATATGACTAGCAAGGCAGGAAAATTGGCTATTTGCTGACTTTAATATTGATTTTAAAAAGTGTTTCAGGACAGTTTTTTAAAAAGCATTATGGAAAAGTATTAGTATAAAGATATCCATTAAAAGAGCTCAACCATTCTCAAATAAAAGAAATACAAGAGGAGAAGTACAATGTAAGAAGCTAAAATAATGAGAGATTTACATGCATGCAGACTTATAAAATGCTTTAATAATACTCTTATTATGAAACTAAATAAAGTATAAATTGTATCCCTACGTTTTAGTCGGCATAAGTAACATAATAAAAGAAAAAGATTTTCAGATGAGCAAAGAAAGCAAAATTTAACTTTTTTGCTGTATGCAAAAGACATACCTAAAATGAAGTGAACTAAAAAGAGTAAAGATAAAAAGTGTGCACAAAAATATAGCAAGCAAAGGCAAGTAAGAAGAAAGCAGAGGCCATGATCTTGTTCTAAAACAAGGTAGAATTCAGGCCAAGAAAAATTAAACAATATAAAGTAGGACACTCTATAATGCTAAAGACTACAATCCACAGCGAAGATATTAATATCTTTCACCAAATACCAGTAGCAACTTTCATATAGCAGAAACTATAGGAGATGAAAGGAAAAATAGACACACATTAAAAATAAAAAAACTTTAGCACATTCTCTGAGATCTGGATAGCTTAAACGGAACAAAATGTTAGTAAGAACACAGAAGACTGCAAAAGCATAAGATAGAATCTTCAAATATATGTTAAGCATTTTATCTAAGAATATAACTTGTTTTAAAGATACCATAAGTCTATTAAATTTAGCTATGTATTCATAAATTACAAATAATTAAAAAATGAGAATGCAAACATTACCATATCACAATCCATTACAATTGTTGCTTAGTAACAATAAATAATAACAACAAAATCACTTTTTTTGTGGTACCGGGGATTGAACTCAGGGCCTTGCACTCCCCCAGCAAGTGCTTATTCTACTGAGCCATCTCCCTGGCACCAACAAAGTCACTTTCATCATGATGCTTTCTTTTAAGTAAACTCTTAAATGAAAGGGAAAGTACAGCCCAAGATTTTTCAGTTCCTAGACAAGAAAAATGATGCAGACAATTGGCTGAAACTCCAAGTAACAAAGATTAGAAAGAAATAGACATCAAATCTAAAATCGCTCTAGGTGTCATGTGGAAAGTGGGTGAAGGGGGAAAGAAGCTCAGGGGGGCCAAATAGTAAATAGATGTTATTTATTTTGTAGAGATGTGATCTAGATCGCTTGGGAAATGATAACAAGCCAACAGTAATGGAGAGTGAGAAGCAAGGAATGCTGAGTCTTTGCCTAGGTCCCACATTTTGCAGCTAACTTGACTAGGAAAGACTGAGAGGCCATGCATGGAGATGAGGTGGTGCATGTTGTAGTTTATGAGATAATGTGTTTAAAATAGATGATTTGTAACAGAAGAATTCAAAACCAATAAATGACTAATTTCGGCTTTATTTTTAGTAAATATTTTTAAACAATGAAAAATTGTTAAACTATGAAACTGATAAATGATTAATGAGAGTGGTGAAATGAATACCCTCATACTTTGTCACTGTTTATAAAGGTTTAGCCTTTTGGATAACAATGTGGAAATTCTAGAAATAAATACTAAAGGATTAATTAGTTATTTGGCCTAATGTCCTTGTACAGGCATGGCAACCATAGCCTTGTATACAATAATAATACAATTATAGTCAATTATTAATGTTGATCATGCAATATTAAAAATTGATATAAAATAAATTAGTATCCTAAGATGTTGAAAACCATCTATATAATTATAATTAACTATGATTTTGAAGGCACAATTTAAAGGGCAATTACACTTTACATCAATTGAAATTTCTGTGAAGTTTGCAAAGCTATCTGTACCAAGATTTATTATTTTAAAAATTTCACAAACATAGGCAACAGTAACATGACAAAGTAAAACACCATATAAAGTTACAATAACAGATGTAAAGGTGTGGCATTACACTTCAAAAGACAATGGAAACATTCTATTATCACACTTGAATAAATATACTATATTAGTGCTCTATATTAAAGAGATTATCTTTTTTCTAGGCTATGTTTCTTCTATGTTTCTTTGGCTTATTTGTCAAAGAAAGGCAGCTGAGTATGTTGAAGTTGTTTTCGCATCTTTTTTTTTTTTTTTTTTTTTTTTTCCCTTGCGGTACTGAGGATCAAACTCGGGACTTCATGTTTTTCAGGGAGGTGCTTATGCCACTGAGCTATCTCCCCAGCCCCTGAAACTTCTAAAAAGATCCCCAGTATATTCTTGTTTTTATCATAGTAACTTTGTAGCATAATTTCAAGTTAGGATTGTTGCGCCCTGCACTATGCTTTGTTGTCCAGAATTACTGTTGCGATTGTAGGTCTCTTCTGGTTCAAATGGATTTCCACATGCTGCAGATTAAAATTAGATCCATTTAATCCATCCTGAACTAAACTAAAATCAAAACGATCGAAGATCTAAATATTATAATGGAAACAGTAAATTGCTAACAGATAGACCATTTAGAACTCCTTAACACACTCTTGAAGACAAAGACATTATGAAGAATCCTCCAATTATACTGAAACTATCACAAAGAATCAAAACCTGGAATTACATCTTATTCAAAAGCATTTACACAGAAAGAGAAACCATCAGCAGAATGAAAAGATAGCCTACAGATTGGGATAAAAAAAAACTTCAGATAAATGACCTTTGTCTAGAACACATAAAGCAAGCAAGCAAAACAAATCATATCTCAAATTTGCAGATCCAATCCAAAAATGGGGATCTTATATGAATAGACATTTCTTGGAAGAAGTATAAACTTCAAATAAATAAGTGAAAAAATATTCAGCTTCACTGGTTAAGAGATGCAAATTAAAATAATGCTGAGATTCCATCTCATTCCAGAAAAAATGGCTACCATCAAGAAATAAACCCATAACAAATGCTGGTGGGGCTGTGGAGAAAGAGAAACCTTTTTCCAAGGCTGATGGGAGTGTAGACTGGTACAACCACTGTGGAAATTAGTCTGGATAATCCTCAAAAACCTAAAACTAGAGGTTCCATTTGACTCAGGTATTCCCCTTCTTGTTATCTTCCTGCAAGTATTAAAACCATCATACCACAGAAATAAATGCACACCCATGTGTATAGCAGCATAGTTTGCAATAGTCAAGTCTTGGAAACAACTCAAATTCCCACCAACCAGTCATGGATAAAGAAGATGTGTCTTTTCATACAATGGAGTATTGCTCATTTCTAGCTAAATGAGTATACCTTGAAACCATAGTATTCAGTGAAATAAATTGGAAACACATGTTTAATTATCACATGGGTTCTCTGGTATGAGGAACCAAACATAAGGGTCAAAACAAACACGGGATATTGGGAAATGGGAAGAAATGTTCAAATGGAATGAGAAACATAGAAGGGTTGAGAGAGAAAGAGAAGAAGGGGCAAGAAAAATACAATTGAGGAAAAATGGAAATAAAGCTTTTGTAAATGAAGAGAAGAAGAGAGGTTGGAGGAAGGGAAGGAGAATGGGGAAAAATTCAAGATATATCATCATGTACAGGTACAAAATCCCTGTGATGAGTGTTATAAAATGAAATCTCTAAAAATGTATAACTATATAAAATATATAAAATACATCAAGACAATAATATATAATATAAATGATCAATAAAATCATGATTAAGATAAAATAAATCTATTCAAAAGTTGAGAAAAAATAAAAATATAAAGGAAAAGTCTTTAGAAATGATAACTGCATTAACAGAAGTACAAAAAGAAATCAAATTGATCATGCATCAGGAAAATTCTAAAAATATAAAGGAGGATAATTTTTAAAATCAAAAGGAAATGAAATTAAACAATTTTAAAGAAACACAAATCATGAATTTTGGAAAACAAAACAGCTTTCTGTGACTCAGAAACTGCTGTATGTGTAAAGTTATATAAAATAAATGGGTGTAGAATATTTTATTATATATGGTGTGTTGACAAACACAAATTACTAGTGTGCAGGACAAAAGATGCTGATATTGTACATAAGAAATAAATTGGCATTTATGCAGTTCTAAAGTTTATTTCACAGTAAAAGATTTTCCCTCTCACATATGCATATTAAACTTGTAGTTTGGAGATTTCTAACTCTCTCTTGGGTGTGATAAGCTCTGTAATCTAACAAAATAGGAAATTTTCCTTTTCTACATTACATGTTGTTCATGCCAACGTGTGCACACTGTAGTGTCATTGCAAATTTTATTGTCACTATATATCTGAGCTTTTTCCCCCTGTGGGACCAATCTGGCTTTATGCAATTAATATGCATTTAAAATATTTTAAACATACATATAAAGGTGCCTATATACTACATAAAAGTCTTTACATAAGTTTTTACATATACAAAAGTGTATATGTTGAGTGTGTGTCTTTCCATATCACACCAACTTAAACACCCGTGTTTTTCTTCTTTGTGCTTACAAAGGTATAAGGGATTCTAATTATATAAAGTTGCCATATGGTGAGAAATTCTAATCATATACATTTGCCATATTGAGATAGCCTTTGGCACAGTCTGATCAGTAGGAATACTATTTAATACTATTTAATACTATTTAAAAATCCTTGTCTCCACTCAAATATGAAAACACTTAACATTCAGTATATCAAGGCCAGTAAGCAAATCAGAATAAATATCTATTCAATTATAAGAAATGTTCAATACTTGGGCACCCCAGTTAACTACCATACCTTCTAAGTGTTCTGTTTGTATGATATCAACATAATGATGGTTAGAGTAGTTTTGATCAGTGACACGTAACTATTAAAGCGTTACCAACATCATTAACAGATGAACCAATGCACATTGAATGTGAAGCCTTTATTTTTCTATTTCAGACTTCTCTAGGACATCAGTACTTTTTTTGTGATAAATAAAGTAAAAGGAAGACTAGGAAATTCAAATTTCCAGGAGGGCAAAAGTTGCTCATAGCCAAAGAATAATTTATACATGCTTTCTTTCTCTCCCATGGTCTTCTTTATTGCAGTTGAAGAATCTCAGAGGAGTATAGAATCGTTCCAAGGAACAAATGGAACTCGAGATGCACTGCTGACCATACACTACTTAAAGGAAGAGAGGTTTCATTTGCTTGTGGTTTTAGTTCCTTACTGGCTGGATTCAAGGTGGAGACATCATGGTGGAAGGTCGGGCTAGAGAAAAGCTGCTTGGATCACAGCAGCTGGGAAGCAGAGTAAAGGAAGGATGTCAAAGCAGAAGAGTGAGGAGCCAGCAGCAGACCCAAGAGCCACGACTGCAGCACTTAGTCACGCCTGGAAATGTTCACCAAACTCTCAGGTTGATCACAAACCCAATTAATTTTAAAAGCTCTTCTAGCATCCACAAAGCCAATTAGTAATAGCAAATATGATTATACTAAACTCATCTCTCATGTAATAGAAACTTGATTCTATATTTTCTCTCATTTCTATTTTGAGCTTTAGAACTATGGCCATACTAGGGGAAAAGAAAATCAGTTGTATTAGTCTTTGAATCAATACTATTAGACTTGTTATCTACAAGGTTTACTTTTTGTCTCAACATAAAGTATCAAGTAGTTACTATAAAATATTATAAAACTATTTGCATAAAATTAATATGCTTTCTTTAACGTGATTAAGAAAAGGTACACCTTCACTTAAGCAAATAAGAAAGTATATTGGGTCAGATAATTTAAAAGCTTGGAGGAATGAGCCTGCCAAATAGCTCAGCGGATTAAAGTGCCTGCTTAGGCAGACGCAGGAGCCGGGGGTTTCAGCCCTGGGGTGCTGGCCCCACCCTGGGGGTGCCCTGAGACTGCAATTAAGACTTGGCATGGTGGCATGTCTATAATCCCAGCACTTGGGAGACTGTAAACAGGAGGATCTCTATGAGACTATGAGTCCAATCTACTCTAGTGAGAACCTGTAGACCCTGTACTAAATTATATA
>NW_004524604.1:12040150-12040779 GCF_000260255.1 Octodon degus | reverse complement strand
ATGTTTAGGGGAAGATACGGCTTCACAGCTTGATCCACCTATACAATGTCATAATTGATCTTTCTTCCCATTTTTATTCTAGCTTGTGGATTATAGATTTATCATATAGTTTCTCTACTCCAAATTACGGTCCCTTTAGTTTTAAATTCTTCTAAAGTACAACTCCAAATACTCCCTTTGGAAGCATTATTGTATCTTTCTGTCTAATATGACTCCTGTATAAAAGAAAAATATGTAGTGATTACCTCTGATTTTTTTCCATCCCATGAGACAGAACACAACTCTCTGGAGTAAAATCAAAGCTCAAATACAAAGTATGTGGAGATAGGATGTAATAACAATGTGTTTCCTGATACATGTGGGTGAAGGGACTTTACTACCTGTGGGTTCTTACCAAAAGAAGTGTTAACGTGCCAGTGTCTACAAGAAGGTAAACACGGAAAGGATAGAATGCAAGAAACAATGCTAAGTTCTTCAAGTTCAAGGCAATGTGTCCTTCATATTTAAAATCTTCTAAAAAGCCCAGGGTGAAACTGAGAATATGGGGCCTGCCAAATAGCTCAGGGGATTAAAGCACCTGCAAGCAGACACAGGGGCCAGGGATTCAATCCCCAGAGCCTGTCAAGCCA
>NW_004524604.1:12027053-12039745 GCF_000260255.1 Octodon degus | reverse complement strand
TGATCAGTACTATGGCTTTGCCGAAGATAACTGGCATCATGGACATCAACTCCTGAAAGTTGGCTTCAATAATGGTCCTGGACAGAGCATCCTCTCTGCCACCTGCAACAACTGTATGGCACTTTGACACTAATATTATGAGGCAACAAACATTCTGATTTTGAAAAGAAAAAAAAATACAAGAAATGATTACAATAGAAATGAATTGAAATACTAAAGAAAATTAATAAACTACTTATGGAAGACAGCATAATAATCTCATTACTAAATGTTCATGTCCTAATCCCTGCAACTTCAGAGATGTTACTTCTCATTCAAAAGGAGCTTGTATATGTGACCAAATAACAATCTTCAAATGGAAAAGTTATGTCATGTTATCTGGTGGGCCAAATTATCTGAAGGGTCTTATGACATCATGACAGAAGATTAGGGAAGAAAGGAGAATGTAAATGATTTCGATTTTGAAGTTGAAATTAAACACCATACTCTATGAAAGGCAGAAAATCTCTAGGAGCTTTCAGAAAAGGTAAGGAAGCAGATTTGGGCCCTGGTCCCTCCAGAAGAAAAGCAGCCCTGCTGTAATGGTTGACATATTGTGTCAACTTGAAAAGTCTAGAAATACAGCTAAGACTCAGCAGGGGCCAGATCCTCATCCTGTGAAAGGCAAGGGCCCAGAGAGAGTGACTGCTGCACTCATCCTTTGCAGGATGCCTGGCATGGCTTGCTTCCATTATAAAGGAGGGAAAAGAGCTTGCTCCCCTCTTTTCTTTGGCTCTTATTGCTTTTTCTGTCTCTCACAACCCTAAGTCCTTGCTCTTCTGCCCCACCTCCCTGCCTTGGAACCAGCTGATTCCAGACTGAAACCTCTACAAACTGTGAGCTAAATAAAACTTTCGTTCTTTAACATTGGGCATCAGGTGTTTTGCCTCAGTACCTAGAGAAAAGTAACCAAGACATCTGCAGCATTTTAATTTTAGACTGTCAACCTCAAAATTATAGGAAAATAGAGTTGTGTTATTTGAAGATACAGATACAATAGCAAAATAATATAGTATTTATTGTACAAGATAAGCTTCTTTAATTTAGCAAACAAAAACCAGTGCACTTGGTTAAATATATGTTATTTATCTGACAATCACATTTAATTGGCTTCTCTATATTTTACCTATCAACCCTAGTAACAAACTTTTTGTTATGTTTGTTTTTATCTTATGTTTTATTTTGTTATGTTGTTATGAAGTAGTAAAACTAAAACAACATTAGCAAGCAAAAGTAAATGAAATAGTTGATGAGTAAATTAAATAATGACGTAAGTACTTCTCTATTTTTGTTAAAAAGTAGTAGTTTCAACAAAAGTAACATTTTATGGCCTCAACTGGCTTTCTGGAAGGAGCAGTCTCTCTTGGCTCATGGCTAGACAGAAGAGGATTCCCAAAAGTGGCATGTGATCTGATGAGCTCAAATGTTAAAGGAATTAGAAGCAGCACAGCCAGTCCTCTCTCAGGTTCTCTTCAGCTTAGTTTTCTCATTTATAGAATAAAGAGAAAAATAACATTTTCAGTACTCAGTGGAATGGTCAGAGATTAATGTGATGATGTTTGTAAAATGTGTGCACTATTGATCAAATAATAATCAAGAAACAAATGGTTAGCTATTTATTATTATCACGGCATCCACCAGCAAACAGGGTCACATCTATGTGCAAAGTCACACAACACTTTCGCTTTTGGGGCACTGACTAAACTAATGTCATTCTACTCAAATAAGCTTAATGAATTGTGTTTAGGGACTATAAGTAACTGTTCTCCCTACTGTTCTGCTCAGATTCTCTTTGGATTTTATCTGAAAGTCCTTTTATGACATGTGGTCTCAAAATAGAGTGAATGTGTAAATTTGTAGATGTTATTGCAGTAAAAGACATATTGACATTATTGATCTTCAAAATATTCCTCCTTGCTTTAAACACACTTGTTCTGTCTTGTTGCCATTTTCTGAAGCTGACCTGGGAGTCCTCTTTCCTAAAGGTCTGTAGTCGTGCTAGTGTAACAGTCTGGATGCTCTGCATCCATTCAAATTTTTCCCAGGATCACTTGGACTTTGGCAGAAAAGGCAGAAGTCTCAGTGTACCAGGATCTGGGAATGAGGGGGAGGATGTGCCACAATGCTCACAAGACTGGCTTTCCATTGGGGGAAGCTCAGTAGTGGCATTAATCATATTTTTGATCACACCTTGTCCAGATGAGCTTGCAGAGCTGCTTCAGAAAGTGGAAAGAATAATGGGATAAGCATGTACAAATAGAGAGAACTAATTTGAAAGGGATTGATTGCAACTTGCCTTTTACTATGACAAAATATTTCATTTAAAAATACTCCACAGTTTTGATCAATCTTTGGGTATCCTTAGTGGTTTTTTATATATGTAATATTTGTGTCTAGTGAACCCTCTACTGCATCAAAGAGTGTCGAAGTTACTTGTGTTGAGGACTGATTACATTGCTGGCAGATATGGTTCTGAGTTTTCGTTTTACCTAATGGAATTATTTTATAGTTTATGATATATAAAGATCAATTTTTCTGGTTATATTTAAAAATAAGGATATGATCTATAAAAACATAACCATGACAATATTGTGTTCCATTTTCCTTAAACAACTATAACAGACCTTTAAAATGTTCCTACAAAGAGTGGAAAATAAGTAGCATCTCTACATGCTCGTATGCAGATTTTAAAAGTAAAAGAATAAAATTTTTCTTCCGGCTGACTGAAACTTTGTTTTTTAAAACATATTGAAATACTGGCAGAATCTGGAATCAGAACACTAAAGTAACTTTGAGCCTTCTCACATTAGTAATGATAAGCTATATCTGAGACCCACAAGAAATATGTGTTACATACTCAATGTAAAATATTTATATGCACAGAAAAAATATGCATTCACAAAAATATGTACATGCACACACACATTTTTTTAGCAAAAGTAATGTGAAAATATAATGGTCCTTCAGAGCCAAGATAAAGAAGATAGATTTACTTCAAACTAATCCATGTTTTTTAGCTTTATGGGAGCTTAGATTGTTTTCTATTGAGGTTTCTTATCCACTGCTTTAAAAGGAAAAAAAAAAAAAACAACGAAGGACTAATTTGCTAAGCTACAAAGCCTGGCCCTACTCAACCCAGTTTAAGCTGTGGATATGTTGAATATGAAAGAAAGACATGAATGAAAATGTGAACACTTTCTCTGGGATATAAAATTCTGAATAGAATGTAGATTATGTTATTCTAATGAATGTTTTTATAAATGTAGGTGTGTAAACCATATATGCATCTATTATCTATATACCAGGCTTACATAGATCTGAATGTGTCTATTTTCAAATTCATTTTTGTATGGTCTCATAGTAATTCTTTCTATGGTAAATTGTTATTATATCTGAAGTCATTATGAGCTTTAAGCACCTGGTTAATCTTTAGCTTAAATTCTGTATCAGCCAGGTGTCCTCTTAAGGATCACATAAAAATTGAACCTCATTTAAGTGTGAAATAATCCTGTTGCTTCTGAGAGTGAATGAGTCCAGGATTAGATCAGATAAAACATACTCAAGCTAAAGTGCACAAGGTGGATTATGCAAGAAAAGAGGATTTAGTGAAGAACGGATCCACAACTTTTTGTTAACACAGAGAATGGTGGCTTTTGTAAGCAACATTTGTGGAAACTCAACTGGAGCTTTAAAAGCTATGCCTTTTGTTGTACATTTCTCTGCATACATTTGCTTTGTAGTTGGGAGTGCTAACTTTGGGAGCCATGCTGGGCCAGGACTCATGCTCATTTTGCCTAATGAAAGGGTAAGGATGTACTTTTACTCATACATTCTTGTTTTGTCTTCTTTGAAGTTTATTAAGCTCTCCTGAAAGATGTGAAGTTCATTAGGTGGTTATTATCATGACCACAAATTAAATATCTGTTTCCTGGGGAGTGATAACCTTGAAATATAAGTTTTATTTACTATAATATTTGCTTAATTACCAACATACTGCTTCTTATTCTTAATATAAAAGGTAGCATACCTATAAATGTCCATTGAAATATGTTCTGAATTTAATGATATACTTATGTACTCATTAATGGACTACCACACCTTCTCAAAGTTACAAGTTTCATACTTATATAGCTGATGGTTATATAGGTAAAAGTTGCTTTAAATATTATATTAAGATTTTACAATAGAACCTACATTTATCATAATTCTGGGCACTTCTCTAAGTTAGAATATTCTCTATATTCAAGGAATGCTCCTTTACTTCTGACCTGGCAGATAACAACCTGAAATGTCACCTTCACTAATAATTAGCTATGATTTTCACTAAGATAATCTTGCATTACATACCTACTTTTGAGAACAAAATATGGCTGAAAGCTTGATTAGTAAACTTAAAAATAAATAAATTAAGGTAGCAAAAAGAGATAATAGGTATAAGGTGATAGTAGGTGTAAGCCAGGTGAGGTGGTACACATCTGTAATTCTAACATTCTGGGAGTCTGAGGCAAGAAGATCCACAGTGGGGCCCCATTCTATACAACTTAGCAAGACTCTGTTTCAAAATAAGATATAATTTAAAGAAATATTGGAGATTTAACTCAGAGTGAAGGCACTGGGTTCAATACCTAACACAACAAAAAATAAATTAATAAAAAAAGAGGGCCAGCCAGACAGCTCAGTAGACAACAGTGCTTGCTTAGGTAGAGCTCAGCAGCCAGGATTTCATCCCTTGCATGCAGTGCCAGCCTTGCCCCTGGGGTACCCTGAGACTGTGACTGAAACCAGCACGGTGGGGTGCACCTGTCATCCCAGTACTTGGAAGGCTCAAAGCAGAAAAATCACTATGAATCTGATCTACTTGGTGAGACCCTGTAGATCCTGTACTAAATGCATAAAATAAATAAACAAATAAATGTAAATAAAATAAAAACAAGCCTAGGTGAATGAATGATTAAGGTAGCATTTACTACTTATTATGTGTGATACTATCTTAGACCATGAAAGGGTAAAAAATAGCTCAAATAGTGAAGAGCAATAGGAGGAAATTTTATCAGTAGAACTTCAATGAAAAAGGCTTTTGGAATCTTCATTTGAAGACTGGCTAATTGAGCAGTAAATTTTCCGGGAAAGCCATCTTTATAGTAGTAAAGATTGTGAGTATATCATGAAGATCATGATTATTATTTTATCTCAGCTACCCTTGTTTATTGGAGGATTATATACTGGTTAAGTTTTCATATCAACATGAATGTCATATATGTTGAATATATATTATTCAATTTTAACTAATAGTTTTCCAATTGTTGACTGTGAAAAAATGGCCTATGGAGAATAAGTGTCTTGAAAATCAAATACTTGTATTCAGAATAGTGCTATAGTTTTAGATATTGGACAGTGGTCCTGGCAGTTTACCAAATGGAAACCTGTGCATTCAAGAACAAAGACTACCATAACATCTGTGAAGAAAGCAAACAAAAACGAAAGAAAAGTAAATATACTACTTGACAAATATCTGAAAAGTAGATTTTATCTGATCGGCTAGAGACTATCTAATCTTTACAATATTGTCTATTATAAAATATGTTCAAATAATTCAATAAAGTGGGGAAATTATATACAATCTTCAAAAATCACGGGAAAAACAATCAGATTTTTTTCATAGTAACAATGATGAATTATTCTGTTATAATAGAAAATGACCAAAATTTACTCTTTACTTTGTAGTAAAACCATTTGATATCCACACATTGCCAGAAGTCATTTGGAACCTTTTGCGATATGACAGATCTGCTCAGAATACAAGAGCTGTTGGAAAAACCTCTTTGTCAACAGTTTTTAACTTTACATATCAATAGTCAATAATAGAGAAGAAAAAAATACTACATGGGCTGGGCAGGACTAGACTTTTCACCTACATTCAGGTCTAAAAAAACTACATATCAAATGGGAATCTATTCTTGATATGTAGTCAATGGCTGGAATCTACCTAATACCTTTGTAATACCCACCTTTCAATACTTTATTATGGAGAAAGAGAAATCTTATTTTATGGACCATGATATTGATGTAGAGGATGCTTCAGGCTCATCTCAGATTGAGTATAAGCCTGTGTGCTTTAGGATGGGTCTTACTGAATGAATAAAGCAGCATCTCCAAGCCACACACTGCATTGCCCGCACACTGCTTTATTCACAGAGACAAGTTGGTGGTCAACAAAATGCCTCCTAAGTTTGATTTAATGCTGATGGAAATGGAGAAATTGTGGTCCACTGATGTTAAATATTTAAGAAGTTCTGCTAATGTCAGATTATTAACATTGGCTTGCTAGAATTACAGTTAGAGCATTATTTCTTGATTCATTTTAAATTAGTTTGGCACACCTGTTCTGTAAATGCTTTGATAGTAAATACCTTCAGCTTTATAGACTACATAGTCTCAGTTGCAACTGCTCAGCTCTGTACCTGTGGGAGAAAAGTAGTCAGAAATACTATGTAAATGATAAGTGAGGCTCTGTTTGGATAAAAATATAGAGATAAAAACATTTAATGACTATGGACTATAATTTGGCAATCAAGCTAGTGACTTTTTTGTTTTCTCCAGTGGCATTAAATTATTGAGCAGATTATAACTTTCCTTTTCTTAAAAAAAATCTTTCAATCTCCTTTACATTGTCCATTGTAAGGAAAAATTTGATTAGAATAATGTTCCAAATCTTCCTTCATGTGACACTTCACTGATTTTTAAAATTTCATCTTTCAGGCAGATGTGATGGCACATAGCTAAAATTCCACTACTTAGAAGACTAAGGCAGGAGGTTATTGTGGCTTCCTGGTTACCTGGGCCACATAGTGAGTTCAAGTCCAGCCTGAACTACATAGCAAGAGCCTCTCTCTCTCTCTCTCTCTCTCTCTCTCTCTCTCTCTCTCTAGTCTTTCCTTATTTTCTTTTCTTCCACATGCTCTTTATTAAACAATGGGAACTACAATTTTTTAAAAGTGCAATATTCCTCAGGCATTTAAAAATGTATAACTTGAGCCTGTCTTAAATATAGAACTTGATAATGGTACTATTATTGTGCATTTCCATGTCCAAAAACTTGATGATAGGACTGGCCCTTTATGATAGCACTGTACATTCTCATTATGTTGTGTCTGTCATCCCTTGGACACTCATGGCCAATTCTAGATACTCAGTAAATGTCTTATGAAAACATTTTAGAGACTAAAGCTCACTCAGTGGTGAATGGACAATCAACTCCTAAAATAGACGTTTACCTAGGTGAGAAAATGTAAAATAGACAGGAATCTGGAGATTATAAACATAGAAAAAGATGTGTATGAAGAAATTTTAGGCTTCAATGTACAATGATAGAATCGTTTCTCACCTAATTAAGTTCAACTTTAATTTTTTGACACATTTTGTGTTAATATAAAATTACTCCATTGTTTTTAAAAATTATTATGCAGTCTCTATTGGCAGAGGGATTAAGTATTCTAACTGAATATATTTGTTTTCCCTTCACACTCATGCAAGAAAAAATTTTAGTGAAGCTTAAAATAGAAAAAATAAAGAGAAAGATTTGATTTATATGTCTTAACAAGGTAGACTATTAAGGAAGGAATGTGCCATTCCACCTGAAATAATCAAAATATCAATAAAATATATGAAGCAACCACTTTCAAGCCATTGGACAGCAAAGCATGGCAATTTCTCCATGAGAAAGGCAAAAGGAATGAATTCAATACTAAATTTACCTCAGCTTGCTAGAGTATCTGGAAAGGTACTGTAGATTGCAGTGCAAAGAAGGCCTAGCAATCTCCTTAAGTTCTTAAGTTTTATGGAAGCCCACAAAGTTTCCACTCACTCACAAGAGAAAGGCATGCTACACAAGGAAGAATTCCAGAGGTCGGGAGGGGAGCGCCTAGAGAACTAAATTGAAAGCATGCAGGTCCGTGGGAGGACATGAACTGAGGGGAGGGAATGAACAGCCCGAAAACAGTACAGGGAAAAGTTCAGAGTTCACAAAAGACTGGAAATAAAATTGATTTTCACCAGAATTATGAGTGAAAAGCTTGTAATCCAAGGGCATTACGGAGGTCACAAAAAGAACTTGCTTTTAATAGTGACTCAAAATTAAGCATAAGTAAACCTTGTCCTGGTCCTAAATAATGGTTAAAGAAATTCAAAGATCAAGCTATTTACAATTGATTTCACCATTTTTCAGATTATAACTTAAAATAGAATAATATTTCCAATACCTGGCATTCAACAAAAATAATCTTCATAGGGAGATATGATATAATATGGAGAAAAGAAGTCAATTATGAGTGATCCACACCTGACACAGATAATAGAAGTGATGGATAAAAGCATCAAATATTGCAGTATCTAAATTCTATGTATATATTTAAATGAGTAGAAAGATGTAAAATGTTAGGTGAAGACTCTGAAAATATAAAAAAGAACTTGATTTGTTCTCTAGAGATAAAACTTAGGCTATCTGATATGCAAAATATGCTAACTAGGATTCAGAATAGACACTGAAAAAGAAAACATCATTGATTTTAAAGATGTAGCTTTGCAGGCATGGTGGCACAAGTCCATAATCCCAGTGCTAGGGAGGCTGAAAACAGGAGGAACATTAAAGTCCAAGCTGCATGGTGAGATCCTGCACAAAATACGTAACAATGTAGATTTGCAAACTTAAAAAGAGAACACATGTTTGGAAAAGAAAGAACATAATAAGAACTAACCTGTTTCAGTGTGAAGTAAGACAAGTTTAAGACTTATAAAATATATGAAAAGAAAGAACTTAAAGAAAATGAGGAAAAGGCCATTATTTCAAAATTTAATGGCAGAAGACATTTCCAAACTTGATGAAAACTATGAACATGCAAATTCTAAACCAATGAACTCTAAGCATAAGAGGTGAAAACCAGGGTCAATTATTAGAAAATTGTTCAAAATTAACAATAATAGGAAAATTTGAAGGCAGAGAGAGAGAGAAATACAGAGACAAGCAGAGAAATACAAGTAAATATAACTGAATCTTGGAAACAATGAAATCCAGTAAAAAATATAACAAAAATCGTTACTGTACTGAATGAGAAAAACCGACACACCTGTAATCCAAGTACTTGGAATACTGAAGCAAGAGGATTGTTGTAGTTTGAAGTCAGCCTGAGCTACAAAATGAGTCCAAGGCCAGCCTGAAATGCATAGCAAAATCCTGCCTCAAAAGACAAAGCAAGCTACCTAAGTAACTAACTAAGTAACTAACTAAGTAAATAAATAGATAAAGCCAAGCATGCTGTCTCCTCAAATCTTTTTTTTTTCTAATTTAATTTTATTTTTAAAAGTAAAAACATAAGCAAAAACAAAGAGAAAATAAAAGACAGGAACAGAATACATGCAATAAATATGTTACAGATTTTCCAAACAGGAATATCTAATTAACAGTGGTTATTACATTATCAATTTTTATTGTCAAATCTACTGCTTAGATTAACAGATATAGTTATAAAAAATTGAACAAATGATTTAATATTAATACTTGCTTTCAAGATACATTAATTATTTTCTCCTCTTTTGTTATAAAATTATTTTAAAGAGAGTATAATAACGGATAAGATATTAGAAATGGTACACATTTAGAAGACCAAGATGAGAGGTAGTCAGCCATGGGTTGTGTAATACACATTGCTGTCCTCAATGCAGTTCCACAGATTTCAGATATCATCATACAGAGTTATTCAGGTGAAATTTCTAAACAATAAATGCTATTTTCAAAAAAATGTTGGATTGTTAGTACAATCATCTCAACCATCCTGTATATATACTTGCATGTTTTGTCGCCTTCCTTTTTTCCTCTCTTTCCTTCTTTCTCTCATCTTTATTGTTTAATTCTTAAGTTTCTTTCTGTTCTACTATATCTAATATACCTTTCAGATTTTATTTCTTTCAGGTTCTTACACTGAGAAGACAATCCAATATTTACACATGTGGGTCTGATTTATTTCACTTATGAATATAGTTTCTAGTTGCATCCACTTACCTATAAAGGTTATGAGTTTGTCCTTCTTTATGGATGAGTAATATGTCATTGCATAAAAATATCATGTCCTTTCCATACATTCCACAACTAATGGGCATTTCAGTTGTTTCCAAGATTTGGTGGTAACAAAATGTGCTGCTATGAACATGGGTGCACCTATATCACTGTGATATGTTGTTTTCAGTTCTTCTCAGAAATATGCAGAAGGGGAATGGCTGGATTGAGTGGGATTTCTAGTTCTAGTTTTTTGAGGAGTCCCCACCCTGATTTCCATAGCAGTTATACCAGTCTACCTTCCCAACAGCAGTATAGAAGGGTTCCTTTTTCCAAACAGCCTCTCCCACATTTGTCATTGTTTGATTTCTTTTGGATAGACATTCTTTCTAGGGTATGATAATATTTCACTGTTGTTTTACTTTGCATTTCTCTGTGAAACATTTTTTCATGTATTTATTGGTCACTTGTATTTCCTCATCTGACAAGTGTGTATTCATCCCAGATGCCTATTTTTGGATTGGGTCTTTAAATTTTGGAGGCCAACTTTTTTTCAGTTCTTTATATGACTTAGATAGAAGTCCTTTGTCTTTTTTTTTTTTTTTTAACAATTTGTGGGTTGTCTCTCCATGCTGTTGATTTCTTCTGACATGCAGAAACTTCTCAATAGGATAAGATCCCAGTTCTTGATCCTTTGGAGCATTTTCCATGCAGTTTTGTTTTTGTCCATGAACTGTCTGCCTATTCCAATGTCCTCAGGATTTCCACCTTCTGTCTCTTCCAGGAGATTTGGTATTTATGTATTAATGTTTAGATCTTTCATCCATTTTATTTTAGATTAGTGCCAGGTTTTGTTTTTAGTATTTGGCATGTGGAAAGCCAGTTTTTTCAGCACCATTTCTTAAAGAGGCTATCGCTCTTCCCGTGAACATGTTTGGCTTCTTTGTCAAAGATAATGTGGCTGAGTATGTTTGTAGTTGTATCTGCATCTTATGATCTGTTCCATTGATCCTCAGGTTTTTTTTTTTTTTTTTTCCCATACCGTGCTGATTTTACCACAATAGCTTTGTTGTACAATTTCGAGTCAGGGATTGTAGTGCTTTCTTCCTTGCCTTTGTTCGCTGGGATTGTCTTTGCTATTCTACATCTTTTCTGGTTTCAAATAAATTTTAAGAATGTTTTCTCTAGATCTGTGAGGTATGTGATGGTATTTTGATAGGGACTGCATTCAATATGCCTAACAATTTTGGGAATATAGCCATTTTCATAATGTTGGTTCTCCCTATCCAGAAATAAGGAATACCTTCCCATTTTCTGAAATTCTCTTCAATCTCCTTTTTTAGAGGGCTGTAAATTTCATGGTATAAATCTTTTTTTTATTACATTAATTCCTAATTATTTAATTTTTAGTTTTAGTTTTTTTTAATTCTTTTTAAATTTTTATTTATTTATGTGTGTGTGTGTGTGTGTGTGTGTGTGTGTGGCCAGCTCCGCCCACCAGGGGGCGGGGCTGGCTGGCATGTGGTGCTGGGAGATTGAACCGCGGTCTCTGTGCTTTGCTAAGCTTGTTCTAAGTAGGTGCTTTAGACCACGGAGCCATCTCACCAGCCCCAGTATTTAATTTTTGGATGCTATTGTGAAAGGTCCTGTTTCTGTAGTTTCTCTTTCAGGGATTATTTTATCTGTGTAGAGGAATGCTGTTAAATTTTGGGTGTTGAATTTGTATTCTGCTATGCTAATGAATTTTTTTAATTCTAGAAGCTTCTTGGTGAAGATTTTTGGTGGTCTTCCAAGTAGAGTATCATGTTATCTGCAGATAATGATAGTTTAACTTCTTTACCTATTCTTATTCTTTTATTTCTCTCTCTAGTCTAATGGCTATAGCAAATTATTCCAGAATTATATTTAGTAGGAGTGGTGAAAGAGGGCATCCTTGTTTTAAACTTGACTTGAGTCTAAAAGCTTTCAGTTTTTCTCTATTTAGAATTATGTTGTCTGTTGGTTTATCATAGATGGCTTTATCAGGTTGAAGTAGAGGTTACCTATTCCAATTTTCTGTAGGTCTATGACCATGAATGAGTGTTGGACTTTGTCAAAAGTCTATTGTGTATCTCTGGAGATGATTATGTGATTTTGGTTTTGGCTCTATTGATATTGTATATTACATTTATAGATTTGCATGTGTAGAACCATCCTTGAATCCCTGGGATGAATCCAACCTGGCCATGGTGCATAATCTTCTTAATGATTTGCTGTATCCTATTTGCTAGGATTTATTTTGTTTTATTTATTTTTTTAGCAAAAGATGAATTGATTTTTCCCATAATTTTATTGAGAAACAAATAGCAATGAGACAGTTTCAAACCAAATTGGTAGGACAATTTCAATAATTAACTCATTGCATACTCTCTTCCTAGTGGTTATTTGCTGTACAAGATGCAGACATGATATCCTATTTACAAACATGATTAGAACAAATCCCTCTATTCATTAAGAGAATGTAACTATATATCTATCCTAATCATTTTGAATACACAGATACAAAATAGACATTCATCTGTATCCCCTTTTTTGTTTAGCTCCATCATTTGAATATTATAGGTGT
>NW_004524604.1:12024622-12025858 GCF_000260255.1 Octodon degus | reverse complement strand
GTCTATGTTCATAAGAGTTTGGCCTGTACTTATCTCTTTTGTTTGGATCTTTCGCTGGTTTTGGTATCAGTATAATACTTGCCTCCAGCAGTGATTTTGGGAGTATTGCTTCCTTTTCATTTTCATTAAAAAGTTTCAGAACTATTGGAATTAAGTCTTCTCTAAATTTCTTGCAGAATTCAGCTGTGAATCCACCAAGACCTGGGCTTTTCTTTGTTCTCTTTTTAAAATTACATTTTCAATTTCATTGGCTAATTTTTTAAAATTCAGACTTTTTATATCTTCTTGATTCAATTTTGGCAATTTGTACCCATCTAGGAATCTGTCTATTTCTGCTGTATCTTCGATTCTGTAAGAGTAAAAATTTTCAAAGTAGCTATTTTTGATCTTCTGAATTTCTTCAGGATCTGTTGTAATTTTTCCCTTTTTATTGTTTATTGCTTGAATTTGAGTCTTTTTCTTTCCTCTCTTGAGGAGGTTGACTAAGAGCTTAACAATTTTATTCAGTCTTTCGAACAACGATTAATTTTTAGTATGGTTTTCTTTGTCTCAATTGTATTGATTTCTGTTCTAATCTTTATAATTTCCTCTCATCTTTTGGCTTTGTGCTTGGCTTGCTTATCTTTTTCTAGAAGCTTAAGGTACAACAATAAGGATATTTATTTGTTCTTGAGGTTTCCATAATGTGTGAGTTCACTGCTATGAATATCCATCTGAGAATTGCTTTCATTGTACCCTAAAAATTCCTGTGTGTTTTCTTTGAATCTTCATTGGATTGTAGATATTCTTTAATTTCTTGTTTAATTTCATGTATAACCTATTGGTTGCTGAGGAGGGTGTTGTTTAATTTCCATCAATTGCAGAATGTGTTTTTTTCTGGTTTCTGTTGTTAATTTCAGTTTCATTGCACTGCGGTCAGGTAATATGCATTGGATAATTTATGTTTTATTTTATATATTTAAGCAAGATTTATGGACTAGTATGTGCTCTATTTTATAAAATATTCCATGTGCAGCTGTAAAGAATGTGTATTTGGGTGCCTCTGTGTGGAACACTGTATAAGTCTACTAAGTCCATTTGTTCAGTCCATTTACCCTGAAATCCTCCTATTTCTTTGCTAAATTTTGTCTGCTTGACCTATCTTTGTGAGATAAGGGTGTGTTAAGGTCCCCTGTTAAGATTGTAATATTGATTAGTAGATTTTTCACATACTTTAAAATTTGCCTTATATATTTG
>NW_004524604.1:12021732-12023227 GCF_000260255.1 Octodon degus | reverse complement strand
GTCAAATCCCTTCAGGATTTACCCTGAAACCCTGTACAGCAGTTTTTAGATCTTTTGTCAGTGTCAGCCATGTGGATGAGTCATGGCCATTGCTTGACCAATTTGCTGTCTGTGAGGTCTGAGAGAATGTTTTCTTTCCAGGTGACTCTCCTTAGGCAAACTCTTCATCATCAGTCACTTTCCTCTGTGGCCCCATAATCTCCTGGATCACAAAATTTGGGACAACACTGAGCCATAGAATGTTAGAGTATAGGTTCTCCTATGTCCTGAGTCTTCACTGACCTTGCATGGCTAGGGCCAAAATGTTGGCTATCCTTGTAGCCCTTCTTTTTCTCTAATTTTTTGATCTGCAAGCTTAAGTTGTTAACCCCCCAGAAGAGAAGCTTAATGATATTATTACCCTACAACATATCAGCCTATGAATTTCCTTATGTGTTAAATGGGTTTCTTATATACAGTATATTGTTGGATTTTGTTTCTTCATCTATTCTGCTTGTATATTTCTTTTAATTGGTAAATTAGGTCCATTTACATTAGCTATTATAATTGATATGTCCTGAGTTATGTTTGTCATGTTATTTTCCTGCTGTTTGTTTCCTACATTTTTTCCTGTGTTTAATAGTTTGCTGTGTTTGGTGGGTTCTTTCTGTTTTCATTCTTGGAATTGTGGGGATGTTGATCTCTTTCTAGAATATCTTTTAGTACTCTGTGTAGGGCTGGTTTAATCATTAATTTATTATTCTTTGTCATAAAAGTATTTCAATTTTACATTAAATTTGAAAGGCAGTTTTGCAGCTTATGTCAGTCTGGGTTGGACTTCATTTTCTTGTAGGACTTGTAGTAGTTTTCTCTATGCTGTTTGACTTTTTTTTTTTTTCTTTTTTTTTGGTACTGGGTATTAAACTCTAGAACTTATGCTTGCCAGGAAGCTGCTCATCCCAGTAAGCTGTCCAGCCCTTAGCTTGATGTTTTGTGAAGAGAAAGTTTTTCTTATTCTGAAGGATTTTCTTTTAAATTGGTAGCAGCTTGTAGTATGTTGTTCTTGTGCTGAATTTCTGGGATCTTGATTATTATATTTCCGGGTGTAGTTTAAATTTGGTTGACATTATTTGGCATCCTGTATGCCTTGGTTACCTACTGTCAGATATTTTCCCCATGTTTGGGAAGTTTTCTTCTATAACTTCTGTCCATAGTCTTTTTATGTCATTTGTGTTGCCTCCATTTTTCTCATTGATACCAATTAGTTTTATGCTGTTGTTCTTTGCATCATCTTGAAGCTGTTGAATTAATACTTCTTGGATCCTCATTGTTTTTAAGAGATCTTTCTTTACCTTTTCAGTAGGTGCAATGCTGTCTTCAAGGTCTTACAGTCTATCTTCACCTTCATTCAAACAGTTTTGTGAACTTTTAATGGTGTTTTAAATTTCTTGTATATCTCTTTGAATCTGCTCCGTGCCTTCTATTTCTTTCTTATATTGTTCTTTCAAGAGTTCCA
>NW_004524604.1:12014861-12019647 GCF_000260255.1 Octodon degus | reverse complement strand
TTTATAAATTAATTATTTCAGGTATAGTGATGGAGAGGTGCCTAAAAACCCTTTATCCACAGATTATAGATAAACAAAATGTAGTGCATATGTATACATTTGAATGTTATCAAGAGATATAAAAGAGCAAAGTTTGGGAATATACTACAACATGGATTAAACCTGAAAACATGAGGAGTGAAATAAGTCAAACATAATAGGACACATATGGCTTTACTTATATAAAATACAAACTACTAGAATAGACAATTGCATACAGACAAAAGTAGGTACAGAGACTGGGGGTATGTGTGCCTAATGAATCTAACTTTTTTTTTCAAATGATAGGTGCCAAATTGATACAGCAGAAGGCAGCACTATCAGACAATATTATCAGCTCAAGAGACATAACAACAAGAAAATGTATTTTTAGTTTACTCAATAACGTTTTGCAGTGTCTTCTATCCATGGCCAATTGTGGTTTGCCTGAAAAATGATTATTCCAAATCCAATAGATATAGTTCCATATGTTAACAAAAAAATGACAGTGAGTACACTCAACGAGTGCAGAAAAAGTAGACATAATTCAGCATCCACTGAAGATTACAAATGCTGAACAAACTAGAAGTCAGAAAAGACATTCCCCTTGATAATCCAAACCAAACTAAGGAGCTCAGCAGCTAACTTGGTACTTAATTCTTAAAGACCAATTGTTTCCCCCTTAAAGTCATGTATAAGTGAACAATATTTACTTTTGGTTCAGGGAGATACCTCAGCCATCTAAGCACCTGCCTGGTAAGCTCAAGGACCTAGGTTCCATTCCTGGTACTGAAACATGCAGGACCCATGCTGAGCCACCAAAACTGGGTGTGGTGGCACACACGTGTAATCCCAACACTAGGGAAGCTGGTACAGGAGGATCACTATGAGTCTGAGCTGTGTAGAGAAACCCTGTTCCAAATGAATACAAGATAAAAAGAAAAAAAAAAAGAATATTCACTGTTGCAAATTCCATTCACCATTCTACTGGGCTCAAAGCAACAAGTCAAGAAAAAATATATAAATGAGTAAACCAATATCCTGTTTGGAAAGGAAGAAAGAAAGAAAAGAAAAGAAAAGAAGAAAAGAAAAGAAAAGAAAAGAAAAGAAAAGAAAAGAAAAGAAAAGAAAGAAAATCCCTCAGTATTCATAAATTGTGATCTTTTATGTTGAAGCTCTTACATAATCCATGATAAAAACTCCTTGAAGTAATAAATGACTACAGTATGATTTAAAAAAATCAATATAAAAATTTAAATTGAGAGGGCTGGTGAGATAGCTCAACAGGCTAAGTGTCTGCTTGGGCAAATGCAGGGATCAGAGTTGAATCCCTGCCATCATAGGCTGCACAAGCTCCAGCCCAGGCATGCTAAGCTGGTTCCTGACAATGGGCATGGTGGCACACACTTGAAATCCCAGCACTGGAGAGGCTGAAAACAGCATGATCTCTACAAGTCCAAGCTGTGTAGTGCGACCCTATACCAAATACATAAAAAATAAAAATTAAGTTAAAAAACCTAAAAATTTAATATGATTTTTACATAAAAACAAAAATTGAATGTTACTTTAATACCATAAAAAATGTTATATACTTAGTAAAGAGCCTGACAAAAGGTATAAAAGACATATCTTCCCTGAAACTAAAAAGTACAGATAGGAATAATTAAAGAAAACATAAATAAAATACATAAATTGCTTATGAATCAGAAAACTTAGTAGCTATTAAGATACATGATATGTTCAAAAAATATGGTGTCTTTAAAAAAAATTACCACATTGGCACATTGAAATTATGTACAAAAACACACATTGGCACATTGAAATTATGTACAAAAACACATTGATATTTACCCTTCTCCGAATATTTCCCATTACTTTGAACACACTTTTATCATCAATCTTATCATTTTTTTAATCAGTTGTGAGGACTAGAGGTATAGCTCAGCAGCTATATACCAAACCTCTTATGTGTTTGGGTTTTTTTTTAAAGCTCTGCTAGCCTTCTGATAAAATAAGTATGCACAAATCTGCCACTTGCTCCTCATTTTCTCTTCCTGCAGCTCCTATTCCTTCCCATCAAATGGTCTTGGTTCTTTCATCTGTCACCTTAATTTTCCTTCTCAACTTTTTCCAGGTTACTTGTACACCCACTGTTCAATCTCACCAAACTTGGAATTACCCTACTTGGAAATGTTTGGAAAAAAAGTACTCAGTGAAATACATACTGGTTATATACATACCAAAAATATAAATTTGGATAGACTAAATTATAGCTATCTTCATATTTTGACATCATCTTAAAACATTCATTGAGACCAATGTTTCCCAATAGAAATACTCAGTTCCCATGATTTTTTTTAATGGATGAATGAATTAATGAATTAATTTATTTTTGTATTTTAGGGAAGGGTCTACCGGGTGTTCAGGGTCTCACTACTAGACCAGACACTTAGTGATCCAATTGTTTACTGCCTCCCAAGAGCTGGGATTATAGGTGCAAGCCACCTTGCCCAGTCTCAGTTGCTCTCAGCATGGCCCAGGGGTGGGGCTGGCACAGCAGGCTGGGGATCCAACCTCCAGCCCCTGCTGGTTTGGGTGCTTTAATCCACTGAGCCATTTCTTTCTTTCTTTCTTTCTTTTTCTTGTTCTTTCTTTTCTTTTTTCTTTTTCTTTTCATTTTTTTTTTTTTTTCAGAACCAGGGGTTGAACTCAGGTCTTTGTGCTTGCCAGGGAAGTGCTTATTCTACTGAGCTATCTCCCCATCTCCCCAGCCTCTCCACTGAGCAATTTGGCCAGCCCTAAAATATTCTGATTCTCTACTTTTTTTTTTATGGTACCAGGGATGGAACTCAGGACCCTGTGCTTGCCAGGCAGGTGCTTATGCCACTGAGCCCTCAGTTCCCATGAATTTGCACTTATTCTCAAATACAGTCTGAGTTTAATAATTAGATGGTATCCAATCAAGAGATTCAATCAACAACTTTAATTTCCTTCCAGTGGTAAACCTTCGCTCTTCACAAGTTACTATCTGTAATTAGTAGTTGTCTGTACCCCACCCAAGGATTATGATTCAACTTCCTCCATGTTTTGACTAATTGTTTCTCCTTTCTTACTTGATATGTCATTTCATTTCAGGTTCCATAGATGAGAGAGGAAGGATGAGAGACAGAGCTTCTCTCATTAGGCTGCCTGGTTTTCCACTTTCTAGATCTGACAGATGGCAGAAGTTAACCCACAGAGGGGACGGAAGGGTTCTGTGGGGACAACTAATAATGGGATCGCTTTTGTTAAGTTCCTCTGACTCCAGATGGAAACCATTCTATATTTAGTGCTCCATTGCAATTCATTCTGCAGGTCCTAGAATCCACACTCACCTTTAGCTCACACTGTAGCACTTAGGTCATCCTTTTGAAAAAGACCCAAGGTCTATGCCAGTTTTTGTCCTCAGCAGTTTATTTGAAGTAAGGCAAATACTCATGTATCTCTTACATTTCGAAGAAAAATTTCTGTTATAAAATTTTTCTTTAGGAATTCTTCTCACATCCACTTTAGGCTTTAATATCTTGAGTCTAGCTTTTATGTTAAGATTAACTTTTTTACCTGCTAGGATTAAAGTTCTATATTTTGTGATTCTTTGTTTTTTACAAACAATCCTTCCTTAAAATAGTCCATAATCTATAGCTGTAAGGTTTTGCAACTTATTATGTGGAACTACATACTTTATACTCAAACAAATAAAAATAGTTAGATATAAAATGTATACATAGAAGCCTGGAAATCATTTCTTAAAGGAAGTTCCAATAAGTTTTGGTGGTAAGGTTTATCCAAAAGCAATTCACACTAGAAGAGAGGAAGTTGTTAATTACCTATTCATAAAAAATCTTCTTTCTAACCTTTCCTCAGCACATACTTGGTCTGTAGGAACCACAACCTCTCTAGCATTCACCCAAATGGTGAAAAAGAAATCTGAGAGTTACCACTGTCTTCTTCAAGAGAAAGATGAGTGTGATCACAGATATCTCAAAAAGAAACACAATTGCAATACACAAACAGAAAAAGACCATGTCTCATGGGACTACACTATACTACATATAGAAAAAGTCATATGGCCTAGAACAAGAGATAAGATATGCTTACAGCCAACAGATTGCTTTTGTGTGTGATTGTGGACAGGACATTAGTGGCTGGTTAGAACTTAGGGAAGCCATGGCGCACTTGACCTACACAGAGATGGTCCTGGCCTGTTTATTAACCCTGTGCACGTATAATTATGACATGCAGCAAATGGAAAAGAATTTTTCAAATGAATCAAGTCCATGTAAAGGCAGAGATTTGTGAAAGAGATGAGAAACAATACGTGAGAAGAAATGGAGGATTATAGAAAACTATTTGTCAAGTTTTGTACTTAGAATAGAATACTGAGAAACTAGCAAAACCTATATTGCTGGTCATATTTTTATTACTGACTATTATTTACAATTCCATTAAAAGAGAAAGATCTCAAAATTTCCATTATTAATTTGGATCAGAAGATTAATTTATTCATGACAAATTGAAGGCAGACACTTTTCTTATATTATTAGTCAAATTTTATATTAAAAAAAACCCTTCCAATTCTTTTGGTTCAAATTTATTTTTATTAAGACTTATTAAGGAAGAGAAAGACCTTTGTTCAGAGGAAGGCTTTCTTTCAGTAATTATTCTTTCAGGAGTATGAAGATGGAGGGGATAGTCAAGTCAAGTAATAAGATTTTTATCTTGAAAAACA
>NW_004524604.1:12007750-12014761 GCF_000260255.1 Octodon degus | reverse complement strand
ACTTTAATTTCCTTCCAGTGGTAAACCTTCGCTCTTCACAAGTTACTATCTGTAATTAGTAGTTGTCTGTACCCCACCCAAGGATTATGATTCAACTTCCTCCATGTTTTGACTAATTGTTTCTCCTTTCTTACTTGATATGTCATTTCATTTCAGGTTCCATAGATGAGAGAGGAAGGATGAGAGACAGAGCTTCTCTCATTAGGCTGCCTGGTTTTCCACTTTCTAGATCTGACAGATGGCAGAAGTTAACCCACAGAGGGGACGGAAGGGTTCTGTGGGGACAACTAATAATGGGATCGCTTTTGTTAAGTTCCTCTGACTCCAGATGGAAACCATTCTATATTTAGTGCTCCATTGCAATTCATTCTGCAGGTCCTAGAATCCACACTCACCTTTAGCTCACACTGTAGCACTTAGGTCATCCTTTTGAAAAAGACCCAAGGTCTATGCCAGTTTTTGTCCTCAGCAGTTTATTTGAAGTAAGGCAAATACTCATGTATCTCTTACATTTCGAAGAAAAATTTCTGTTATAAAATTTTTCTTTAGGAATTCTTCTCACATCCACTTTAGGCTTTAATATCTTGAGTCTAGCTTTTATGTTAAGATTAACTTTTTTACCTGCTAGGATTAAAGTTCTATATTTTGTGATTCTTTGTTTTTTACAAACAATCCTTCCTTAAAATAGTCCATAATCTATAGCTGTAAGGTTTTGCAACTTATTATGTGGAACTACATACTTTATACTCAAACAAATAAAAATAGTTAGATATAAAATGTATACATAGAAGCCTGGAAATCATTTCTTAAAGGAAGTTCCAATAAGTTTTGGTGGTAAGGTTTATCCAAAAGCAATTCACACTAGAAGAGAGGAAGTTGTTAATTACCTATTCATAAAAAATCTTCTTTCTAACCTTTCCTCAGCACATACTTGGTCTGTAGGAACCACAACCTCTCTAGCATTCACCCAAATGGTGAAAAAGAAATCTGAGAGTTACCACTGTCTTCTTCAAGAGAAAGATGAGTGTGATCACAGATATCTCAAAAAGAAACACAATTGCAATACACAAACAGAAAAAGACCATGTCTCATGGGACTACACTATACTACATATAGAAAAAGTCATATGGCCTAGAACAAGAGATAAGATATGCTTACAGCCAACAGATTGCTTTTGTGTGTGATTGTGGACAGGACATTAGTGGCTGGTTAGAACTTAGGGAAGCCATGGCGCACTTGACCTACACAGAGATGGTCCTGGCCTGTTTATTAACCCTGTGCACGTATAATTATGACATGCAGCAAATGGAAAAGAATTTTTCAAATGAATCAAGTCCATGTAAAGGCAGAGATTTGTGAAAGAGATGAGAAACAATACGTGAGAAGAAATGGAGGATTATAGAAAACTATTTGTCAAGTTTTGTACTTAGAATAGAATACTGAGAAACTAGCAAAACCTATATTGCTGGTCATATTTTTATTACTGACTATTATTTACAATTCCATTAAAAGAGAAAGATCTCAAAATTTCCATTATTAATTTGGATCAGAAGATTAATTTATTCATGACAAATTGAAGGCAGACACTTTTCTTATATTATTAGTCAAATTTTATATTAAAAAAAACCCTTCCAATTCTTTTGGTTCAAATTTATTTTTATTAAGACTTATTAAGGAAGAGAAAGACCTTTGTTCAGAGGAAGGCTTTCTTTCAGTAATTATTCTTTCAGGAGTATGAAGATGGAGGGGATAGTCAAGTCAAGTAATAAGATTTTTATCTTGAAAAACAGTGGATATCACTTATTGAGTGAGTTATTAGAACACTTTGTCAATTATTTCTTTATTTTCTTTTGTCGTGGTTAAAATTTGTCTTTTGTATGCAAAGGAAAAAGTCCTAAACAGGAAAAAAAGTCCTCACAGAGAGAAAAAAAAAAGGGGGATACAAACGAATGACCATTTTGTATCTGTATATTCAAAATAGGATAGATACACAGCTACATTCTCTTAATTCAATGAATAAGAAAATTTATTCTAATAGTGTTTGTGGATAGAATGTCAGGTCTGCATCTTGTACAATGAATAAACACTGAGACAACATTGTGCGACGTATTTGTTGTTGTTGTTGTTGTTGTTTTTTTAAAGGAGAACTAATGTTTAAATAATGAAGAGAGAGGGAAAGGAGAAAAGTTATGAAATATGGCAGGGGAAAACTTTGCCCCTTCAAATAGGAAAAGGTCCTTTGAAGACATCTCCAAATACAGCTTTTCTAACTGCAGTGGAACACCCACCTCTTAAAAAAACAAAACAGAAAAGGCGAATCTGTTAGGAGCCCCAAATCCAGGAAATTGATCAAATATATGTAGGTGGGACTTGGCCCAGTGCCTAAAGCAAACAAGCTTCCTCACACCTGAGATGAACAACCTGTCCCTTCAAAGTTTGCTATCAGTTGCTAAGCAACCTAGTGTCATGCCTCACTAACTTCACAAAAGTATAAATAAAAGATAGTTTTGTTGTGGAAAAAAAGGGGGAAGGAAAATAAAAATATAGGGGCTGGGGAGATAGCTCAGTAGAATAAGCACTTGCCTGGCAAGCGCAAAGACCTGAGTTCAATCCCCGGTTCCGCCAGAGAAAATAAAATAAAAATAATGTACATATATACATATATATGTATACAGAAGAGAGTGAGAATTGATATACAGCTACTTTCTCTTAGTTCACTGAGAATAAAAGTTTGTACTAATATTGTTTATATAAGATATCATGTCTACAACTTGTCCTCTGAATAAGACTGTGAAGGCAACAATATGCAATGTATTAATTACTGTACATGTCCTACTAACATATTTTGAAACTGTTTCATTGTTATTTTATCTTTTTTTCATTAAAGTGAATAAAAATTATAAAAAAGAAAAAGCTCTTTTGTTTCCTTGTCCATTTTCTTGTGCTTCCATCCAGGGTTCTATGTGCATCAGATATGCTGTTATGACATTTTGCTAAGTACTTGTAAAGCTGAGGACTGAAGTACCTGGAGACATAATTATTATTAATAAATCAATTTCATATAAGCAATGCATTTGTTATCTGCTTCTTCAGCCCACCTTCTTTCATCACCTATTCATCCCACAGTATTTCGGAGACCAGCCAGTCAATTTAAGTCATGGGATGCTGCTGATCTATTGAAAGGAGCACTTAATGCTTAATTTGTCTTGTCTCCTTTTTCAATTGTTTGTACTTTTTCTCTTCTTAATTTCTTATATATTTATTTCTTTTTTAATAATTTTATTGAGAAAGAAATAGTAATGAGACAGTTTCAAAACCGACAGGACAGTTTCAATAATTAATTAGAAGGACAGTTTCAATAATTAATACATCGCATATTGTTGTCTTAGTGGTTATTCATTGTATAAGATGCAGACATGATATCTTGTCCATCAGCACTATTAAAACAAATCTTTCTATTCATTGAATTAAGATAACGTAGCTGCATATCTATTCTATTTTTCTCTTTCTTCTTCCAATTTTGTATATATAATATATATATATATACACATATATATATAAATGTAGACAACTAGTTGGAAGACAGCACTATGCATTGCAACAAATACTGTGAAATTCTTATTATTTTGTTAAATGAAATTCTGTATCACTTATAATTTGTATATTTTAATACTAATTTATATTCTTTTAAAAAAATTTTAAAAAGAGTCACAGGATGATTTTGAGCCAAAGCTGAGCTCTAAGACCTCTGTATGTCCTGTTTCTTCTAAAATGTGTGACTTGAATTCTTTTTCATAGGTAATATATATATATATTTGATATGATAGATGAAATTTTGAAGCCTGGGAAAAATATATGCATAACTCTATAATGTTAGTCTAAAATTATTTTCATGGTTTTAAACTACTGATTTATGCATTCTGTACATTGTATCTTAATTAGACATCTAATTATATGTAGCTTCTTTTTAAGTGTGTCACAAATATCACTTTGTACATCTTTTGTCAAGTTTAAGACTTTTGCAAAGCTTTTTCTGTAATGCCTATTTTCAGTTCAGTCTGACACGTATTTTGATTGTAAATATTTCCATAAAATAAATATAATATTTAAAATACAATTTTTAAAGGTTAAAAGCAATCTCTTGGATATTGAATAACATATCTGAAATGATCTTAAGAATACATATACTTAGGCACCACATTTTAATTTAAACTCCCGTTATTACAGTAACTAGTTGCAAAATGGCTCCCTATTTATGCAATATGTTAGCTGTAATGTTACTTAAGTTGAACAGACGAGTGCCTTCTAATAATGTATGTTTACTTCATGAATTTGTGGGCAATTACATTGTAATTATGTCTTTGTAGGTGCTTTTTACTGGCATATAGAGTGCCAGTGCATTTGAAATGTAATTGCAGTTCTCTGTACCATTTAGCAAAGCTGAAAATTGTTAAAGGTTTGAAAATTACCTACATTTAGACCATAGGCAACTAGGCAAATTAAGTGACACTGTCAGTAATGTTACAACATAAATTGGTACAAAGTATAAGTTCAAGGTATACTTTCTTTTCTAAATTAGAATGTTGTTTACTGAGTATCTCTAAAAAAATGAGAGAAGAGAGAGTAGGGGAGAGAGGCTGTTCATTGACAGGATAGATGAACCATTTAATGCACACAGGAACACACACCAGTTGCTGGATTAGAATAATTAAAATTGTAAAGTTTAAAATTAGGAATTTGGATTGGGTTGAGGGTACTCAAGGAAATTAGCTATTTGCCCCTAGATGCCTATGATGGCTCTGTGGAAGACAACTCAGATATAGAATTGCCTTGAAACTAAGCCACAAAGCAGAGAAGACCCAGCATTCAGAGCTGACTATTGTGCACTGTTTGTCTCTGTGGGCTTATTCAGGTTGCTTAATTCTTGAACATGTATTTTTTTAATCCAGAAACTGAAAAAACGGTATCCAACTTAAAAGGGATACTGGGAGGAATATGATGGAATAAGACTTGGAGGCCCTCTGGAAAGGTGGGTTATTTGTATGTTCTCTCTCCTGATAGGTGAAGAACAATTTAAAATATAATAAAGAAGCAAAGAAGTAAAAAATAAATCTTTTTTTTTCCTTTAGACTTGCAAACATGGGCTTCTCTGAGACTGTATTGAATCAGCCAGGGAACTACAAAGCTTACAGCGATTTGCTTCATCCCACGAGATTGAAGAAATCTAGTGACAATTTTGTATTGAAAAATGTTCACTTTTGCTTCTAACGCAATGTCCCATAGAGTAGACTGGTCTCCAAAGACCAGCAATGCCAGTTAAGGAAATTAATTTTGAAAGTATTACTCTGTCACTTCATGCCTTCAGGCCAGTCACTTATTGATAGCGAAGGTTTAGGTTCAGATAAAACCATTTCACCCATGCAAGCCCTCTCCATTAAATGGGGAGCAAGCATCTGGGCTTGACAGCTTGCAGAGCTCTGCTTGCAGGAAACCATTCTGAGAGGGTCATTTTACTTAAGTAAGAGAAGGGGGGAGAGAGAGAGAGAGAGAGAGAGAGAGAGAGAGAGAGAGAGAGAGAGAGAATATGCAAGGCCAGTTTCTTAAAGTAGAAAAATTAAGTAAAAGTGTAGAATTGCATGCATTAAAAAATCTCATATTTGTATGATATAGTCATAGTATTAAAATTGATATTTTAATGTCTGTCTGCATAAAGAGTTACAGAGCAAGAGCCTGCTAGCCAAGGTCTGAGGGGATTGTTTCTTACCTGGAAGCCTCCATCCGGTCACCTAGTACTGAGAATCACAGTTTCCATTTTTAAAAATTGGCAATAATTAATAATGTTCCTCTTCATAGTTTTAAGTGTACAAATAAGAAAAGCCTAATCTAAGAAGAGTCCTTATTTTATGATGCAGTAATTTTTTCTGGAACATTTAACATAGGCTCTTAAATCTTTGATCCTATAGATCTGCTTTCCCTAGTCTTATTCCTTTCCTCCTCCATTTTTCTCAAAGACATAATTGAACTTTGGTTTTTATAGCAGTATGAACAAATAAAGAGCCACTGCCACATTCAAATGGGTGGAATGCAAACCCTCTTGTGTGATAGCTAAATTAAATATATTTTTAAAGTTATTTATTTTTATGTTGTATTTTATAAAATATATCTTTAAAAAACAAATTTTTCTCCAAATAATAATGTCTCCATAGATAATCGTAAGCTCAACTTAAATGTGTGCTCAAGAAGTAGTTGAGTCCTGCAGGAAGAGGCGGCTTTGAACTAAGGCCGAGGATGAAGGGAAGATCTCAGGAAGTAGAGGAGCTAATTAGTGTAAACTTAGAATTTCAAAGAGTTTAGAAAATTGTACAAAGGTCAGAAATGTCAGTAGAAATTTTTCCAGAGATGCTAGCTTGGCAAGGATTACTAACTCCATGAACTGACCGGTCTTAGAATTCCTAGCAGCGGAAATATCTCTGGAGTTCTCAGGCATCCAGTGAAGCTAGAAATCCATGTGCTAATCTGAAAAAAGTCATTTTTAAAAATGTTTTTATTTTTTCTCTTTTTTAATTAAGTAAGCGGATTGGTAACTTTTAGGTGTACGTAAAGATCACCTTCATTGCAGGGAATTCACACTTGCAGATAATATAACTTGATTCCTTTCTTTCCCATTGTCTACCCTCCCACCAGCCCCTCTTTTCCTCCTTACTTTTTAAGAGTTTGTTTCCATTTCTTGCTTCTTTTCTCATTTTGACCTTTGCTTAAAGTAGAATACCAGCATGAGATGCTTGAGAACCTCTGGAGAAACATCTGTGGAGAGGCTTGAAGGCGACATTTGGGATTCCTGAAAACGAAATGGAAAGTGTGCCTCATGGGTGGGAGTCTAACACAAGGTCCCTGATGCTAAAGGAGGAGTGCATGTGGAAAAATAGTGCAGGCTTCAGAAGTGTGTTAGAGAACAAAGAGCTGTGTGTTCAGTGCGTACAGGAAAGTTTGCTAGCTCATTCTTGCCTGTTT
>NW_004524604.1:11991415-12007650 GCF_000260255.1 Octodon degus | reverse complement strand
CCTTTTCACAGTTGGTTTTTTTGGAAAACGTGCTAAAATGGCATTTATTTTACTATAAGAAAACACTAAATGTGAAGAGTGAACAATGGAAGGTACGATGTTCCTGGTGAAAATAGAGGTGCTTTAATGCTAGTGTTACAGTGTGGGTCTAAATGTCCCCCTACGCTTCATGCTGTCATAGGTGGGCTTTTTCAGAGGTGGCTGCATTGAGAGTGTATGATGCCGGGATTGAGGGCAGGTGATGAAGAAATCAGCACACTGGTTGGGCACTCACCTAATCCCAGGAGTTTAGATCATAGAAGGGGTAGAAAAAAAGCTGCTAATGTACCTGTATGTTGGTGCCATGAACTGCTTTTTCCTCTGTGATGCCCCTCTGCCGGGCCACCCTGCCCTGGAACCAGCTGATTATGAACTGAAACCTCTACAGACTGTGAGCTAAAAAATTACTTTCCTCCTTTAACTGTGGATGTCAGAAGTCTGGTCTCAGCAAGCAGAGAAAGGTAAATATGACAACTGGAGTAAACTGCAGTTAAACTATGTAAACTATACGGAAAACTCAAAAAATGTTGAATCATTTTGCAGGCATTTCTATATCGGGTTCACAGACTTTCATGAAGAAGAGATGTTCTTGGTGCAATGCACAAACCATTGCTGTCCTCTCTCTTTCACCTCTCCCTACCTCTTTCCTAAGCACTGAGCTTCTGAGCTTCAGGATAAGTGGGATAGGCTTGGAATGAACTCAGAGCCACATTTCACAGCAACGAAAATCGAGAATAAAAACAGGGAGTTGACTTTAAAATGTTCACAGAGCCGAGGAGTGCTGGAAAACACCCACTTTCACTGTGTCCATATTCCAGACCTTAAAATCCTGAACACTGTGGTGTGTGTGGCGGTCATGGGTTATTGTAATGGATATGAGGTCCCAGGCAGAAGCTGCAACACAGAAATGACTGAGTTTGAAAGGTCATGCAATGTGAAAAGACTGAATTTATGGAGGAGACAGATATTATAGGCTTGGAAAATTAATATTTTTATTAATAAAGTATAATGGCATATGCTTATCGTATTAGCATTCTTTATTAAATACATAGGGGTTCTTTAAATTCCACATTAACGAATTGGAACTGATTCAAAATCATGACACTTCTAACATTGTGGAGGTGCTTATGTTTTAGAGCTTTTACGTTCTTCATATGAAGTCAACTCTTTAACACTCAGAAGAAGGAAATGTTATTTCTACTTCATGTACAAGGAAACAGAGACGCAGAGTTTAAATAGCTTGTCCCTCTACATACAACTAAACTAAAGAAAAAGCAGGGCATACACTGACGTGCTCCAATTCTGGAGCCCTCATTATTAACACCAAAGTTAAAAATAAAAATAAGAACAGGGCTGGGGGCCGGGGAGATGGCTCAGTGGAATAAATGCTTCCCTGGCAAACACAAGAGCCTGAGTTCAATCCCCGGTTCCACAAAAAAAAAAAAAAGAGCAATACTAGCAATACTTTAAGAACATTATAATTTGATGTCAACTAAGCCTTAAAATCTTATTAGAAGTCAAGAAATGAAAGAAAATTCAAGCAATGAGAGACAAGATGCTATTTTCCTATATGGGTTTCTTAATGAAGGCTGGCTGTGGCCTCCAGGCTCAACCAAGAGCCCTGACAGCTTTTATCAAGATCTCTAAGACAGTTTGTGCTGGGGAATTGTATGCCACTGTCTTCTTTATAATTACTTAGTACACTTTAGTCACTAGGACAAATACAGAAATCTTGTATGCATCCCTTCTCAGTCTTTCTCACTGACAAAGCAAGATTCACACTCATCACTCAGCTTCTAGGTCTCTGCTATAGAATCTTGGTTTGATCTCTTCCAAGCTACACCTGCAGTCTTCGAAATATCTTACACTCTATGCTCTTTCAATTGCTCCTTGCTTTTCCTCATTTTAAAACCAATCCTTCCTGTGTGCCTATCAGTCTTCTACTATTTTCTTGTTATATTAGTTATTCATTCATTAAAAAAAATAAAACATCTTACTTTATAAAGCACAGCATCTACATACCCAACTTGATGGCTTTACTCACTGTAGATCATCTGTCACTTTCTTTCCTTTTCAAACCATAATGCATAGCTTTGCTTGGGTCCCTCCTTCATGGAGTTTTCTGTGATGAATAAGGCCTTATGAATTTCCCACTTTTGAATCCCAGCCAAATGCTATATTGTATGTATTGTGAAATTCAATGCAAGTTTATTTGTATGCCACTTTCACTAGTGTTTTGAGGCAGAAGTAGGGTGTCTACTACTAAACCATTGAATATCAACAAAATTTTCACTTGGCTTTAGGTATTTCAGATATAGCCATGCTGATTTAAACATGTAAGAGCTTATTATGACCTTTAAAAGTACACGTAGGTGGTTAATATGAAACACAGTATGCACTCAAATTTTTTTTAAAAAGGAAGATGCATCTTTTTTATTTTCTCAGAATACATAATGCTGTGCTCCCTACACAGCAAGAACAGCACCAAATTTTCTCTGTAGGTATATTTTTCTGCAAAGAAAGTCTAATTAATAGTGGGAAACTCAAAAATGTTGAAACATTTTGCAGGCACCCAGTTTCCTTACTTTGTGCTCACAAGACTTTCATGAAGAAGATGTTCTTGGTAATGCTCAAATCATTTCTGTCCTTTCTCTCTAATCTTTCCATCTCCCTTTCTGGAACTTTGTAACCTAAGCCCTTCTGAAGGTATATGGACTATAATCCTTTGTGTTAATTTAAATGCTTCCTACTTGGTATTTCTGGACTGGATCCTACTTTTTTTTTCTTTTTCTGTTTGCTGGTCAATTTAAGAGATAACCAGATTTCACTAATACACCTCAGACATCATCTTTGTCAAACAGTTTCTCATCCTGGTTCTGTTTCTTTTAAACTTGACCACAGACATTTTCTATTTAAAAAAATGAAATCTGTAGCTCAGTAAATATACTTTGGAAAATTTTATTTGGAAAAGACTGTATTTACAAACACTATAAAGCAGAAAATTAAGGAATGGAAATTTCAATGTTGAGATCGACCACCTCATGTAGATACAGAACAAAGAATAGTCTACATTATAACTGCTCATAAAAAAATGCTGTGCAGCAACATAGGTTTCCAACAAATTTGATAACCTGTTTCTGTCTCCCCCTTCCTCTATTAAATTGAACTCTGTGAATTATTCATGAAGGCTATTTTAATGGGATAATTTTTTCTTACAAACGCTGACACTAATACCAAAGAACATCTCTAGGTATTCATCTTGGATAAATAAGGCTTCTCATAACTAGTTTTCTTGATACTTCACCTTATTCAAATGAACATATATGGAAGTAACTAATGTAGGCCATTTTTTAACACTTAATGTTTTCAATATGTTTTTCTCCATATATGTATAGTCAAACATATGTTTACCCAGGAATTAGCCAGGATGTTGAATTAAATGAAAGTAAACCTGAAAGTTAAACAATTCTCAGGTGAACTCAGACAGGGCATTAAGATGAAATTTAAAGTCCACATTTTCCAGCTGTGATGACAGCTCAGAATGACCTGGGGGATTGCTCATCCCTCCGTAGCACTTTGGCCATAGTCAGAACCGATCATTCACTTGAATGTGTGCATTAGAGGTTCTTAACTCAGAGTAGTAGGATTTTAGGGAGTTGGTGAATCCCCTGAAACTGAATACCAAATTTTCTCTGTAGGTATATTTCTCTGAAAAGAAAGTATATAGCATTCATCAAATTCTCAGAGGTGCCTTTGACTACTCTACACCGCCACCACCACCTCTCACGGTTAGAACTCTCATATCATGCAGAAATAAGACTCCCACCTCAGTTTCTTTGGATTTTTTTGTATGATGAAGGGTGAGATAAAGTGAGTAGTTATTGTCTCTCATTATATTTAATCTCTTATTCATCCTGAAAATGCACATGCAAAATTTCCAGCTCTTGAAAAAATTGCATTTTATGAGTTGATTACATGTCATTACTTTACAGTTTAATTTATTATCAAAATTTTTTCCAGGTGTTTGTAAGTCTGCTTATGTCTTAAATTCTCTTGTGTCTCATACATACAAAGGAACTAAGTTAAATATTGGGATGATAATCTCTGATTTATTAAAAAAGATGATGTTTAAATACATTGTTGTCCAATTGTTTGAAGATATAATAGTGTATAAACATGATCCTGATCTTTATAATGTTGAAGACATTGCAGCTCCTGGCATCATAAAACAATTTTTATTTTAGTCAAAATGTAGAGCAAGAGTTCATTTTCAGGTGGAGTTAGGTAAGAGTTAATTTTAAAATTAAAAGAAAATATTCATTGTTTTCCCAGCAATATAGCTTTGTAACACTTGCAATGGCTCTGTGACCAGATTTTAAAGTACTAAGGTAACTGTCACTGCTAGAATGTGTCCTAGGGGCTTTTTCTGTCAGAGGAGATGACAGTGTCTCTTCCCACACAGATTAAGCTGGTGTTTACAGATTGGCCCTGGGTGTGCATTTTTATCCCGCTATGATCAAATGCACTGCCTGAAGAGTGCCAGGCTGAGCACCTGCTAAGAGGGCTCCAATATACCCTCTCTTTACAAAGGGCAAACCCTAATCGGGAGCCCTTGGAATAGACCCATTTCCTAGTCTCCTCTGCAGTGATCTGCTATGTATACTCTGTCTTTCCTTGTTTCCTTTCACTTCAGGTAAAGCATTGGGAATGAATTGGCAAAAGGCTCACCAGGGGCTGGGAAGGCTGTAGTAAGACTCAGAATATGAATTAAAATACAAAGGGAAAGCATGAAAACAATGGCCAGCATCATGGTTCAAGTGTTGGGATATGACAGGAGATGTATGACCATAAAGAAGGCATCTAAAAACACTTGTGCTAGTCCTTATAGTTTCACACATCAACCAAAATGAATGAAATTAAGAAAAAAAGGACACCTTATTCTGGGCTTATTCTGGGTAATCAGATTCCAGATGCCATGACAGTAAAGTCAGCAGCGGTGTGGTAGAGCTGGAACTGCCAGCCAGCAAGCAACCCACAAGCCTCCAGGCATTCCCACTCTCTCATCCTTTCTAATATCCATAAAAACACTGGCTGTTGTCATCAAATACTTACATCTTGCTGTTTACATTTTGAATTCCTACTTCATGTCAATAAAAGCATCCAATTAAGAAATATATTAGAGGGGCCGGGAAGATGGCTCAGTAGAAGAAGTGCTTCCCTGGCAAGCACAGGGATCTGAGTTCAATCCCCAGTTCTGCAAAAAGGAAGAAAGAAAGAAAGAAAGAAGAAAGAAAGAAAGAAAGAAAGAAAGAAAGAAAGAAAGAAAGAAAGAAAGAAAGAAAGAAAGAAAGATATTAGAGTTTGAAGGCCAAATACACATTTTTCATAGGTATACTTCAATTTGACAAGTTGATAACAGCAAAATGATATGCTCAAGGAAAATGTATGAGGCAGAAGTTTCTGCCTTTGTTTAGTTGGAGACCTTGGGTGAGTTATTTGCACTCTGTGAGGCTGAGTACCTTATTTACAAAACAGGTGCAATAAGACCTTTCTACCTCCCATTCAGATCAAGCTGTAGAGTTGTCTGCAGAAGGATATGCTACAAAAAAAAAAAAAAGATTTCATGTAGTGTTGTATTGTATTTTACTTAATTCTAAGAAGCAATCTATTATTTAAACTTTATTAATTTAATTATTTATATTTAAAAGAATGTGCTTATAGTATGGATAGTTTCTTATTCTGACATTGGAGTAGATCTAAGATTTCTAATTATAACCAAAGCACTAGTGATTGTTTAGCTCTTCTTAGGAAATCTTATTTATAATATACAACATGTTTTAAATTATTTGTTTAAGGGTTGCATTTTAAAAGTTACGCAGGGTGATGCTGTAATTCCAGCTACATGGTAGGCTTAGGAAGGAGGATCCTTAGTCTGAGGTCAGTATGGAAATTCAGCTAGACCCTATCTCCAGAAAGCATCTTCGGGGGAAGCACTAGGACTATAGCTCAATAGTACAGTTCCTGCCTAACATGTTTGAGGCCCTGGGTTCAATCTTCAATACTACAAAAGAAAAAAAAAAAAAACAACAACAACTTTGTCAACAATGACAGTCACAAATATAAATAGGAAAAGTGGTTACTGTTTAGAGAATTTTATGGTCTTATCCTTACAACTGAAGATAATTCATTGAGCCATTAAGCATATTTTAAATTTCTGATACATTACTGATTCCAAATATTAAGAAAAAATTTCTAAGAAAGAATACTGAAATTGTAAACTCTCTGATAATATCTTGAATCCAACTCTCGTTTTGAAGACTGACAGGCTGTCATTTATCCAATTTATGTTTCCAACTCACTGATTTTCAAAAAGGACAGAAATATAACAAATAAAATGAAAGGACAAGAGGTAAGAGCAACTGTGTCCCACCAGAGTAGCCACAGTTCTTAACACTTATTTTACTTTATATAAATTATCTCAATTAATCTTAAAACGAACATGCTGCTTCTGTCATTGCTGTCTCCATTTAACGGTTGAAGAGTCCAAGCCTCAGGAACGCAGACGGTCCCCAGGCCATGGTGAGGACCAGGGGACCCGCATTCTAGGATTCCAGAGTCCTGCTCTGTCACTCTCTATGTTTCCGATATAAAAACCAAATGATTTCAGTATGCCTGCTGTCCTTTCACAAAACAACATTTATTTTAATTTTTTTGTCCAAATTGAATTGTCTATAAGAATTCTGGCTGATTTTATTTAGCTGAATGTCGTCCCTAGGGGATTCAGTTGATACATGCTTAAGCCTACCCCTCTCTCTTTTCCTCCCTATCTTTCTCCCTCCTTTCCTTCCTATTTTTCTCTTTACTCCTATTCCTCCTACTTTATTTTTTAAAATTTAAGTACTACTTCATACCTAATTCCTTCAGATATAGAACTTACAACAAGGATTTAAGAACAAATAATGTATTTGGAAGGTGAGTCCAGATAATATCTGTAAGTTTGGAGGGCATAAGATAAGAGAAAGAAAAAGTATGTAGGATGTATAAGTGAACAGGTTATTGTTGCGAGCCCCGTGGAGAACTCTGGGAGACAGAATAGATCATGTCTCAGAGTTGTCTCACTAGAATAATGAGAAAGTTGGGCTAATCACCTACCAACTTATAAACATCCTTGTTGATAACTGCATTAAGGACTTTTAACTCCCAGTATTCCTACAGGCCCGATACTCGGTAGTACACGCTGCTACCGCCTGATAAAGCTGGGAGAGAGAGAGAGTTGCAGGTACTTGGAGTTGAAACACAGGGGTATACACAGAATGTGTGTGTGGAAACACCCTTAGAGCAACGCAGCCACAGCCGCCAACACACTTACATTTAATTCTGTCAGGAGAGAGACTCATACCTGCTCTGTGTTGTTTCAACAGATTTGGCTTAACAATGAAAATGAACAACAAATATGCTGCAGTCAGACAATATCTGACCCTTTTCTGTAGAGAGAAATGAATGCCCAGTAGGCAGGCAGAGAATAATGGGCCCAGCCTGACCTAGATTGGGAGGAATTTAGAAATCTGTCCCCTGGGAAGCGAGGTCTTACAGAGCTCAGAGTAGCTAGCATGAACTGAGAAAGCTTTTCACCCCTTTCCTTTAAAGAGCAGGATAAAATGGACTGCAGCCTTTGAAAAGTTCTGTGAGGACAAAGTGAGCAGGACTGAAAGAAAGAGTCAAGTTGCGAGGCAAATTGTTAGCTCACTAGAGTTTTAACAATTTAAAATTGAGGATGAATGCAATTTATACTTAGAATTTAATTTTGCATTGAACTTATATCCTGTCTAAGGTTTTAAACGATACAGAAACCAAAATTTAGGCTTGTTTATGTTAAGCATAAGGAATCTGATTTATTGAACATGAAGACGCTCCTTACATTGATATGAGCAGTTTATCTTTGAATTAATTTTAAAAATCCTTTATTTATTTCTTTGCTACAGGGTCTTGCCATGCAGCTCAGACTCTGCAGTGATCTTCCTGTCTTACCCTCCCCAGGGCTGGGATTACAGGCATGCACCACCGCCTCCAGTTTCAGTGGCCCACAAAGTGGGTCCAAGGATCTGAGGCCAGAAATGGCATGTGGTACTGGGGATTGAACCTGGACCTTATGCTTAAAGTCCCTTAAGCGTTTTGCCCAGCCCGCAACTTATCTTTGAAGGAAACCCAGAACTTGAGTTCAAATTTTCCTGATCTTCATATCTCTTCTTTGAGAACCCAGTTAATCAAGAACATCATAGATGTCAGAGATGAGGGCCGACCAGATAGCTCAGTGGACTAAAGCACCTGCCTAGGCAGAGCTCAGGGGCCGGATTTCAATCTCTGGTGTGCTGTGGCAGCCCCGCCCCAGGGCACCTGAGATGGTGACTGAGACTGGGCGTGGCGGTGAGTACCTGTAATCCCAGCACTTAGAAGCCTGAAAACAGGAGAATCACTGAGTCTGATCTGCATAGTGAGGCTCTGGAGGCCCTGTAGACCCTGTACTAAGTACATAAAATAAAATTAAACATTAGAGATGATATCTCTCTAAAGAGAGAATTAATTGACATGTAAAGTTGCACTCCACACACCTTGCAATCATTAAGAGAAGAGACACACCCATTTGCTTCAGACATTTTTGGAGTACCTATGCCAATGTTTGCTCAAGGAGCAACATAAAACAAATGCCTTATGGATTTTACACACATGTTCAAACCCAATCTCATGCCAGTTGTGAAGTCTCTTCTTAAGCCATGTGTACTAAGAACTCAGAGTAAGAAACATAAAACCAACCCCAGTCTTGCCCAATGGGAGAGACTGCCCACCAAGGTGAAGGGAAGAGGGGGGGGGTTTGAGAAATTATTAGCCACACAGTGCAATCAAAATGAATACATAACTGGTTCTGTTTTTCCTGTTAGCAGAACAAATTTTGTTGAGTAAGGGAACACATACATCTCGTTTTTCACATTTTCTTTAAAATTGTTATAATTCTGTAATTTTTACTCTTTTCCATTTCCTGGTAGAGTATGAAAAAAGCTCTGAGTTCAATTTGGGCTCTAGGGTCATATCATTGGTTATATTTCTTTTCTAAAAATGTTCAAAGGGTTGATAGGACACAATCATAAAAAGTAATAGCACATGGGAATCTAAAAATTAATGCTAAAGGAGATATAATAATTATGCACATGACATTTTATTTTAGTTTTCAAAATAAAGGTACAATAGCATACATGGAAGACACTTCTAATATTCTCTTTGGTCCCCAATAGTTATCAGATGTCTTATAGTTTGGCAGACTTACTTCAGCTAATGAACTAATTGTGGAAGTTGTATCTCTGTTTTAGTGTCTGAGGAAAACAGAGTAGTCACCTGTGGCTCTTGAGATGCGACACATACATATGTAGGATCTGCAGCACAGAGGGAGAAGTGGGAGAGCAGAACCTCAGATGTGAGTCTTGATTTGGGGCTACACTTACAAAAAATCAAGACAGCTACTAGCTAAAAAAAAAAAAAAAAAAAAAAAAAAAAAAAAAAAAAAAAAAAAAAAAAAAACGATCATCTGAATTTCACTTTAACTGGTAAAAACAAAAAATAGAAAAATAGTTTTCTTAAAAATAACTGGCCACATATCCAAGAGTAGCTTTTTCACAGAAACCTAAAAAGCCTCAAGAAAATCTTACAATAAAGAGAAAACAATGCTGTGTAAATGAGATGAGAAAAAACACGTAGAACTATGTTATCTCACTGAGGGCTGGTAGCTCATGCCTATCATCCCAAATATCCAGGATGCTGAAGCAGGAGGACAACAAGGCTAAGGCAAGCATAGGCAACTTCAATGAGATCATGTCTCTACAAGCTTTCTCTTGTTTTTTTTTTCCTAAAAGTTTTAAAATAAGAGCTAAAGCTATAACTAAAGGGTAGAGTGCTTACCTAGCTTGTAATCCTGCATGCAATTGTCAGTACCACAGGAAAATAAAAGTTCCCTCATAAAGGTGTGTGTGTGTGTGTGTTTGTCTGTGAAAAGGTATATAGAACTTTCTAGAATGAAAAGTTAAACTCTAGTGGTTTGGAAAAGCTTGACTTGAAGAACCAAAATACTGGAAATTTCTAGATGTTAGTTGTTTTCGCTGCTAGCAATTTTATTTTTTTTTATTTTTATTTTTTTTATTATTTTTTTTATAGTAGGGTCTACAGGGTCTACAGTCTCACTACAAAGATCAGACTTGTAATGATTCTCCTGTTCTAAGCTTCCCAGTGCTGGGATTACAGGTGTGCACCACCATGCCCAGTCTCAATCGCTGTCTCAGTGTGCCTCAGGAGCAGTGCTGGCAGGGCAGGCAGGGATTCAAACTCCCAACCCCTGAGTCTGCCTAAGCAGGTGCTTTAATCCACTGGGCTGGCCCTCCCTGCTAGCAATTTTCATAAGTTGTTAATCTTTTATGTACTCATGTTAAAATAAAATAATATGGTTAAAATTCCTACAGAAATGCTAGTAATGAAATATGAATAATGACTTTTTCCTCTGAGAGAATTACACCTCATAAAAACTCTTAAGATTTTTGCAGACAACACATCAGACTTTACAGTGCTGGATTTGATCAAAATATAAAAATGGAAACATGAAATTTCAAAAATACACTATATATTGGGTCGAGGATATGGCTCAGTGGAATAAGCATTTCCCTAGCAAGTGCAAGGGCCTGAGTTCAATCCCCAGTTCCAACACACACACACACACACACACACACACACACACACACACACAACCTATATATTAATGAGAGAAAAATTGAGTGTTCCATCTCTGAATAGTAATACAACACAATTTTTTCTAAGTTAAAGATTTTGGTCTGACTGACAAAAGATCTACATGCTGCTCTACATGGTTTCAGGGTAAATACCGAGAGGATTTGACTGACCTTGTCAGATACAAAAGTTACATTTTTAGTCATGTAGATCTTGCTTTAACTGGGTATTAATCATCCAGCAGAAAAGTATAACCACAAGGTATAAAAAGTAACACCATATTAATATGCTGAGCTGTGAAAGACTCAAGTCAACAACTTCAGACACTCGCCAGCTCTGCTAATTCACTACTATTATAGACTATATTGGGATATTTTGCTGAATTCAAGTGCCTACAATATTTGAACTGCTGTCACGTATGAAAAGGTCCTTTAAAGACTTCTCCAAATACATCTTTAACAGCAATGGAGCACCCATCTCTGACAAAACAAAACAAAAAAGGGGGATATAAATGAAAGACCATTTTGTAGTGAAAAGAATATATATGTATATACAAAATAATTAGGATAGATATACAGCTACCTTTTCTTAATTCAATGAGACAAAATGTTTCTACTAATATTGTTTAGACAAGAAATCATGTCTGTATCTTGTTTTGTGAATAACTACTATAAAGACAACAATATGCAATGCATTATTATAACTGTCTACTAACCTGTTTTAAAACTGTCTCACTGTTATTTCTTTCTCATTAAAATTAATAAAAACATTTAGTAAAAGAAAATAAAAGTATTTAGAAATAAAAGGTAATTTTATATTTTAAAAACTAAATAAAAGAACACACTTGCAATTAAAAAGAATAGATTTTGGTCTGTTTTACTTATGAAAACAACTGTGTACACATCCCTTAAAGGCATGTCAATTTGTTTCTTATCTAAAAGCTTTTAGTTCTGGTATGGTGGTGAACCCATCAATCTGGAAGGCTGAAACAGGATGATCTTAAATTTGAGGCCAGTGAGGGCAATGTAGCAAGCTTGTAAGTCCTATTTCAAAATAAAATATTCTTTTAAAAAGGTCTGGGGCTTAGTTCCTTATTGGGTTCAATCTCTTACTGCAACAGGAAAATAAAATATTTTGGGCTTATTAAAACATTTCGATAAAGAAAAATCAGTAAAAATCATGAAATTTGATCAATAGGGAAAGTAGGTAGCTTTGAGTTTTGAGAATTTTGTGGAGATGAGTCTGTCCTATTTATTTTTATGAAACATACAATGAAAGTAGGCTTAGAGAATCAGCCTGCATATGCAGGTGTTGCATGTTCTGACTGTAATAGAACTCCATGAAATTGTAAACAACTTAGAAATGAAGAGAATTAATTTCAAGTAAACATGCTGTGGTCCCAGTCTGGCTGTCCCAATCTGTCTGGCTTGCTTCACACACGCCATGCGTCAGCCACCTTGTTCCATATGGTCTCCTGCGTAGACCCCTTTCTCCTGGCCAAAATATTCTTCCTGTTGGACTACTCATAACCCACTCTTAGGTTTCAGATTCAGCACCTTTGTCTGAACAAAGGCTTTCTAGAATACTCCATGAAATTCAATTCCACTTTCTACTGCTATTTGCTTCCTTCATGGACTCACTGTCAACATTTGTGGTTAAGTATTTTCTCATGTGTGTGTTTACTTGTAGAGTAAGAGCTCTCAGGGCATCCATCCTGTTTAACTGACGAAACTCTTTCCCTTGTGTTCCATAAGGTTTTATTAAATAAAAGATAGTAAATTATAATTCTGATTCTACCTTTTATCAAAAATATGTATAAAAGGTTCCTGTTAAGGTCACACAATGTAGGGTTGAAGTTTGGGAGTAAATTTCTGTCCTTGTGCTAAATACCCAGAATCTGATGCAATCAAATATCACTATATTCCATTTTAAAGCAAAATTTATTTTTTCATCAAAAGAAAAAAAAAAGGCTCAGCATGTAGCCTGGCTCTTAAGTAAAAGTTAAATAAAATAGTTAGTTCAGCTGGTTAGAAAATATGTTTCAAGTTTAAAACTACATATCATTGTTTATACAGATGATTGCTTGGGACAGACTTCAATAGAATCATACTTTATTTGGGAAGGAGGGCGGTTTGGGCAACAGTGTCCCGTGATCAGCAAGAGAGACCCAAGCTTTCCAGCTGAGATCAAGGGACTTTCATCCATTAACTCAGACCTAAATGTCACCTGATAGGAGGAGATTCAGTGGAAGTATGAGTTAGAAATGTATGACCATTCAGACTTAATTTTTTTTTTCATGTTATAATCCTTTTTCCGACTCTACAGGAAAGCAGTACAATTTTAGATTTCAATTAGTCTACCCTAGGTATTAAATGAAAAATGTTTTTGAGTAATGCAAATTATTTTTATTCGCCTACCGCAAGCTGGTTTTTTTGCAGAACTTGATTTTTGAAAGTCCTTGGAAGAGTCTTATAAATAAATCATGTTAAAGTGTCAACAAATAGTTTCACTTTAAGATGGATTATAATCCTAGTAAACCAGATTTTTGCTAGATATGTATTTGTTGAATTCTTAATTTTTTATTAGTGAACGTTTGTAGTACATAGTGTTTCTATTGCTTGTGGGATGTTGGTACATGCTATTACACAACTAAATATGTTTTATCCCCTTCCCCTGCCCTCCCTCAGCTCTCCCTCCAGCTGTCAATCCCCTTCCTATTGGAAGGAGATCTATCTGCGTACTTCCTTTTATTTTGTTCCTTATTTATAGGATGTGTTTCTCAAAGCACAAATCAGTTAATTAACCATAAAATATTTATCTGTATTCAACAAAATATAAGCAACTGCAATCTCAAAAAAATCATTTTGACAATTAGATATGATAGTGTTTGCTAATTTAAAGTGAATACAGAAGTTGTTCATTTTCAGTTTATAATGTCTAAATTACCCGTTTGCTAGCAAAATTATTTTATCTACATATTAAAATGTATTGAATAGTCCTATGTGAATTTTAACTTATGTCGCATCAATGTGGATTAATAAAACATCCTGAAATTACTTTGGGGTTCATAACAGGCAAACTCTGCTTTTATCTTTGTAAATGCACTTTCCTTCATTGAGTATTTTTTCTTATATTTTCTTGCCTTTTGTATTTATATATTCATTTGTGTTTCTTACTTTAACTCAGATGCTTTTGGTATTAGATTGCACTTACTTTCTTCTTCATTCCAGGCGTCAGAGTGCTAATTATATTCCAAATATTTTTGAAAGATTGAATGAAGAATATTGAATGAAAGTCTACAATCATAATTTTGCAGTGCATCTCACTGAAAAATTTGGATGAACTCTGACTTAGCGCTTCATTAGTCAAAGTAAGTAATTAGTCAAAGTAGAGCAAGTTACTATATCATGTTTTAAGCACGAGGGTTTTTAGGTCGAACACTCCTCTGCTAAACAGCACAGTAATTATATGAAGACAGTTAAATAAGTTTGCTGAAGTCATTCCAGTGGACCCAAGTAGGGAACAGATAGGCTTCTCCTGGATGGAAAGATTAATGGGAGGACAATGTTCACTCTCCACAAATTAACTATGCATTCAGTACATCTGTCACTATTTACAAAAAAACTATTTTTAATTTGAAAGAAAATTTTAACACTAAAATTATTAAAAATAATTATTAATATTTATTAAAATAGACAATAATAAAGAACTTTATTTTTTAATAATGGAATATAACCTATGGCACTATTAGATTAAAATAGTGTAATATTACAATGATGGGGTGGAGGCAGAAACAGGGATTACTACAGTAGTCTGGTTTTTATCTCTTCCCTAAGCCTCCACATCCTTATTAAGGTCCTAAATTCAATCCCCAATACCGCAAAAAAATAAGACTGTATAAAAAAATGATACATTATGAATATAGATTAGTTCATTTCTGTCGGTAACTCTGTCAGTTACTGCTTTACTGATTTATATATTTTAAAGTTACAATACTAAGTACATATCAATTTGTAATGTTTATTAACTCATTTTTTATTTGCCTAAACGTTCTTATACTTAAATACATTTGACTGATATTTACATTGCTGTGATACTTTGTGGTTCCTAATTTGAAAGATTTGTCTTTTTCTATTACTTCTTAATCAGTCTTTCAGAATGGATTTGCTTCGTGTGTGCTTCTTTATAAGCAAACATGATAGATTTTATTTATTTATTTATTTATTTATTTATTTATTTATTGAACCAGGGATTGAATTCAAGCCCTTGTGCTTGCCTTATTCTACTGAGCCATCTTCCCAGCCTCAGGTAGATTTTATTTTATGTTTTCTTTACACATTCATAATCTCTTTAATAAAAAGTTTCACCTATTTAACTTTACTTTTTCCCCATTTAACTTTAATGTGAATACTGAGAGATTTGTAGCTATTACTATTTTATTTTGTCATCATTCTTTCATTTTATATATGCATAACATATAATTATTAAATATGCATGAATACATATTACTTTGTCTATACTGGTTTGGAAACTGTAGCTTTTAAAATTCATTTAAGAATTATTTTCAATTTTTTTTTTCGTATTTTAAGGAAGGGTATACAGGGTGTTCAGGGTCTCACTACTAGATGGGACCCATAGTGATTCTCCTGTTTACAGCCTCCCAAGTGTTGGGATTACAGGCATGCACCACCACACCCAGTCTCAAGTGCTGTCTCAGCACAGCCCGGGGGCGGGGCCAGCACGACAGGCCCAATATTCGGCCCCTGCGCCTGCTTGCAGGCACCTTAATCTGCTGAGCGATTTGGCCGACCATATTTTCAGATTTTTTTGAGATATACATCTCTTTACTCAATATTTTCTGCATCTCTAACCACAATAAAATTTTCAGTATGTTTTGTATTCCAGTTGAACAACCACTATCTTCATCATGTTAATGTTCAGAATTGGAGGTTTTCTTTCTGTTTGTCTGTCCATCCGTCCATCTAACTACTTAGGCAAGGTCTTGATGTGTGACTTAGATTGGTGCAAAATTCCTGGACGCAAGTAATCCTCCTGCCTCAGTCTTTTGAGTAACGATCTGTACGTGTGCATTACTCCTGACTTTCTGCTTTTAGTCAAACAACAATGATTTAGTTTAATATTTGCAGTTTAAAAAATTTTATTAATGGTAAATATATACCATAAACTGATGTATTTAATGTGTTGTATCTATATTTGTTTTAATTCTGCAAGAAGTATATCTCTTAATAATTATTTGAGCAATATTCTATGAGTGCAATTGTTTATATTTGTGTTTATAAATACTAATTATTCCTACACTTAAAGGAGAATTTTTTAGGAATAAAATTTTATATGGATAAATATTTTCCATCTGTCATTGAAGATGTAATATCGCTAAATTCTGGCATGAATCACTGCCAAATCTGGCAAAG
>NW_004524604.1:11976026-11991315 GCF_000260255.1 Octodon degus | reverse complement strand
GACCATGTTTCAGATGATCTGTTTAAATAGTGATTGATCTAAGTCAAGAGTATAATTTAACTAGGTAGAAATTTAATTTTCTTTATTCACTTTGCACTTAAAGATTTATTTAATTGCTAAAGGTTACCAGTAATTGCCTTTCTCAACAGGGATTTTTTGCTAGTCCTTCCAATGTGATCTCCTAGAATACTTACGAGATCAATATTGGAGCATCTCAGTTCAATCTGTGATATCTCTTAACTGTTCTTTCACTTCGCCATTAGTTTAGTTTATTTATTTTCTCTTTTACCATATTCAGTCTTACGTCTAACCATATATCACATTGTTTTTATGGTAATTATTATGAATTGCATTTTAAAGATTTTAAATTTTGTCTTCATTTTTTTGCAAATTCATTTTGACTATATTTTAATAAGATGTCCCTCTTTCTAATAAGGCAATGTTTTCTTCCACTTATTTAGAAATCTATAACAGTTATTTTAAAGCTTTGGATAGATTGTTCTACAAAAATCTCAATTTAACTGAAATGTATTTCACTTCCAATAGTGCATTTTATTTTATTTTATTTCTTTTTATTTTTTGGCGGAACCAGGATTGAACTCAGGCCCTTGCACTTGCCAGTGAAGCACTTATTCTACTGAGCCATCTCCCTGGCCCTGTGGGTTTTATTTTGTCTTTCCGTATACTTTAAAATTTGCATGTGAAATTAATTTTCATGTAGAAAGATTCTTTTTTTCTTTCTTTGTTCTTTTTTTTTTTTTTTTTGATACAGGGTCTTGTTTTGCAGTTCAGAGTCATAGAGATCCTCCTGTCTCAGCCTCCCCAGCACTGGGATTACAGGTGTGTGCCACCATGCCTGGTTTTAGGAGCAGCCATGGTGCATTGGACATGCAGTACTAGGTATCAAACCTGGGTCCTTGCGCTTGCCAGGCAGGTACTTAAACTGCCCAGCTATCCACCCAGACCTTACAAAAATAGATTTTTTTTTTCCATTTTTTTGTATTTGGCACAAGATCTCACTACACAGAATTTGATACTAACTGGGCAAGATGAGGAATGAGAGGGAAAATGAGACACATTGATTTAGAACTTAACATACTCCATACTCACAATGTGCTGTTAGAACAATTCCACCCTAGAATTCACTATCATTAAATGTATTTTCAGGGTCATTTACACTGATGCTGTCTTCATCAGCAAATTAAAATGAATATTTAGGAACTAATATTTATTATATAAGTGTGTACACTCAATTTTATGTAGCTGAAAGATACATTTATTGTGAGGTCAGAAATATAGGATGAGCTTTGGAACAATAAACTAGAAAAAGCTAGTTGCAAAGGGTTGCCTATAGAAGAAACTCTTCAAGTGCCACATCCTTTTGGGGAATAGACAGTCAGACTGTTCTCCCTTTGCACATTCCAGCCCTTAGTTGAAGGGAAAGATATGGCAGGTTCATCGCCATATCTAATTGTAAGTGTTTCCATACACTGTCACTTCATTTTCCAACACTGTGAAAAAGCATTACCTGAGAAAAGTGCCTATATGTGTATGTGGACTTCATAATCTTAGGTAGACTGACAGAATCTGGACATGACTGAACATTTCCCCTGATACGTTATGTTCATAATGTATTTTTGCTCCCCTTTGTTTGTTTATGGCTCATACCAAGAGCTTGGCATGCAGTCTGGACCAGGCATGACAACTTTAGACACTTCTTCTTTTTGTGTTTTAGATTTCATAAAATTATTTAGTTGATTTTAGTGAAATTGGTGGAGAAAAGAGAATCAGAGAAATTTTTCATCTTATATTTACTTCCTGAACATAAACTAAACACGTAAACAAGTGTAACAATTTATGATGATGTGGTTCTCCTTATTTATGAGACAACCGAGTCCACAACTTATTCATCACATGAAGATTATGTAGGCATTGGGAGTTGAGATGCACAATACTTAAAAATATACCGCCAAAGTCTTACTGTATTCTTTTATTTGAGACAAAGCTCAAGGCAACCAGTTGCATTAGCCAAATTTATAATCAAGGCCTACAGAAAGCACCACAGTATAGTGATGTTGACTAAACATAAAATATTAATTAAAAACATGATTGCTTTAAAAACTTGATTGGGTGTGATCCCACTGATATTTACAATTTTTCTGTGTATTTGAAATTATCTTTTGTAATGATCAATTGATTTTAGTGGATGCGTATTAGACAGATGCCACTGATATTTTCATTATTATTATTATTATTATTATTATTATTTTTGTATTTTAGGACAGGGTCTACAGGGTCTACAAGTTCTCTCTGCATAGATCAGACTCTTAGTGATCCACTTGTTTACAGCCTCCCAAGTGCTTGGATTACATGCCACCATGCCCAGTCTCAATTGCTGTCTCAGTGTACCCTGGGGGTGGGGCTGGCATGGCAGGCCCATGGATCAAACTCCTGGCCCCTGCATCTGCCTACGCAGGTGCTTTAATTCGCTGAGCTGTTTGTGTGCCCCTCATTATTTCTGTTGGAGATTTACTTTTTTTTTTTTTTTTTGTACTGGGGATTGAACTCAGGACCTTGCACTTGCCATGCAGGCACCTACACTACTGAGCTATTTCCCCAACCCCTGGAGTTTTGCTTTGAAGAGCAGCACATTTTCAAAAGATGAGACCCCAATTGTTGATTCTTTGAAGTATTTCCCTGCAGCTTGGGTTTTGCTACCTACCCCGTGACTTTAAGATTTCTACCTAAATTTTTCTCCAGAAGATTTACTGTTTCTATTTTAATATTTAAATCTTTGATCCATTTTGACTGTAGCTTTGTACACAGTAATAGGCATGGGTTTACGTTAAGCCTTTAGCATGTGGAAATCCAGTTTTTCCAGCACCATTTATTAAAGGTGCTATCTTTCTTCCAATGAATGTTTGGCCCTTTTATCAAAATTAAGGTGGTTGAGTGTGTTTGCAGTGATGTCTGCATCTTCTAATCTGTTGCATTGATCCTGAGGTCTGTCTCTATGCCAGTACCTTGCTGATTTCATCATAGTAGCTTTATAGTATAATTTCAGGTCAGGGATTGTTATAGCTCCTGCCTTTCCTTTGTTTCCCAGGATTGCTTTTAATATTCTAGGTCTTCACTGGTTCCAAATGAATTTTAGGAAAGTTTTCTCTATCTCTGTGAGGTACACTAATGGTATTTTAATTGGGGTTGTACTGAATCTGTATAGCAATTTTGGAAATATGGCCATTTTAACAATGTTAGTTCTTCCTATCCAGGAGCATGGAGAGAAAATCTCTCCAATTCCTCAAATCCTCTTCACTCTCATTTTCAGAATACTGTAATTTTCATTGTATAATTCTCTTATGTCCTTTGTGAGGGTGATTAATAATTATTTCAGTTTTTGAATGTTACTGTGAAAGGTGAGGTTTCCCAAATTTCTCTCTCGGGGTGTTCATTGTGTACAAAAATGCTACTGATTTTTGGGTGTTGACTTTGTATTGTGCTATGTTGTTGAATTTGGGGATTAGATCTGCAAGGCTCTTAGTGGAGTTTTTGGGGTCCTCTATTTATAGTATCATGTCAGTTGCATATAATGATAATTTCATTTCTTTTTCCAACCTTATTCCTTTTATTTCTCTCTTGTCTAATTTCTCTGGCTAATGGCTCCAGAACTATATTGACTAGGAGTGGAGACAGTGGACATCTTTGTCTTGTTATTGATTTTAAATTGGAGGTCTTTAATTTTTGCTGTTTAGTATGATGTTGGCTGTTGGTTTCTCATAGATGGCTTTTGTCATGTTGAGATATAGGCTATCCAAATTCTTGTTAGGGTTTCTATTATGAATGAATGTTGGATTTGTCAAAAGCTTTTCCTGCCTTCATTGAGATGATCATGGGTTTTTTGTTCTTGTCTCTCCTGAAGTGGTGCATTACATTTTATGGCTTTGTATATGTTGAGCAACCACTGTATTCCTAGAATGAATCCCCCTTGGTTATGATGTATAATCTTCTTGTTGATTTGATACATTCTATTTGCTAGTATTTTATTGAGGGTTTTTGCATCTATATTTATTAGAGAGATTGGCCTGTGGTTCTCTTTTTTAGTTGGATCTTTCTTTGGTTGGAATCAGAATAATACTTGCCTCCAGGAAAGAGTTTGGGAGAATTACTTCCCTTTAAATTTAATTGAAGAGTTTGATAAAAGTTGGCCTTAAATCTTCTCTAAATTTTTTGTAGAATTACACTGTGAATCCATGGAAATCTGGGCATTTCTTTGTAGGTTTTTTTATTAGATTTCCAGTTTTGTTTCTTATTATTTCTTTATTCAGAGTTTGTATATCTTCTTGACTCAGCTTTGGCATTTAATATGTATCTAGAAAACTATTTCCTCTGTGTTTTCCATCCTGTGAGAGCAAAGATTTTGGAAGTAGGTATTGATAATCTTCTGAATTTCTCTAGGATCTGTAATGATTTCATTCTTTTTCATTCTTTCTTGCATGAATTTGGGATTTTTCTTTGTTTCTTTCTTCCTTTCTTGTTTCCTTCCTTCCTTCCTTCCTTCCTTCCTTCCTTCCTTCCTTCCTTCCTTCCTTCCTTCCTTCTTACTTTCTTTCTTTCCTTCCTTCCTTTCTGTTTTTTTTATTAGGTTGTCTAGGGGTTTATCAATTTTATTTCTGCTTTCAAAGAACCAAGTCTTTGATTCTTTTATTGTTTGTATTGTTTTCTTCATCTCCAATGCATTAACTACCGCTCTACTCTATATAATTTCCTGCCTTCTTTGGGCTTTGGGCTTGATTTGATCTCCTTTTTCTAGGAACTTGATTTGCAGCATAAGAACATTTTTTGGGCTTGTTCTATTTTCATAATGTGAGAATTTGCTGCTATACCTCTTCCTCTTAAGACAGCTTTCATCACATCCAACAGGTTTTGGTAAATTGTATCTACATTTTTTAATTTTTTTTTCTTTTTTCTTTTTTTTTTTTACTTAGAGAACTGAAGACATTTTTTAAAATTTTTTGTTCATTTTAATGAGAAAATAAAATAGCACTGAAACAGTTTCAAAGCAGGTTAGTAGAACAGTTACGATAATTAATGCATTGCATATTGTTGTCTTTGTAGTGATTATTCAGAGGACAAGATGCAGACATGATATCTACAAGGTATAAAAAGTAATGCCATATTAATATGCTGAGCTAGAAAAGGCTCAAGTCAACAACTTCTAACAATTGCCAGTTCTGCTGATAACCCATTACTAATATGGACTATTGGACTATATTGGGTTATTTTTCTGAATTCAAGTACCTACAACATTTGAACTAGTATGAAGATGCCCTTTAAAGACTTCTCCATGGCCAGGGAGATGGCTCAGTAGGTTAAGTGCTTCCCTGGCAAGCACAAGGGCCTGAGTTCAATCCCTGGTTCCGCAAAAAAAAAAAAAAAAAAAAAGAAAGAAAGAAAGAAAGAAAGAAAGAAAGAAAGAAAAAGACAAATACAGCTTCTCTAACAGCAAAGGAACACATATCTCTGAGAAAATAAAACAAAAAAGGAGGATATAAATAAGGGACAATTTTTAGTGAAAAAAAATATATGTGTATACAAAATAGGATAGATATACAGCTACTTTCTCTTAGTTCAATGAGAAGAAAGTTTATAATAATATTGTTTATACATCTTCATTTGATTGTAAATATTTTTAAATTTTTCTTTTATTTCATCTGTGACTCACTGGTTGTTTAGGAGGTTCTTATTCAATTTTCATGTTGTTTTTGTAGTGTTTTGTCAATAATTTCCAGTTTTATTGCACTGTAATTAGATCATAGGCATGGCATAATTTCAATTGCTTTGTGTTACTCAAAAGTGCTCTGTGTGATAGTTTAAGGTCTCTTTGGGGAATGTCCCAGGTGCAGCTGAGAAGAAAGTGTTCTCTTGTTGCTGAGTGAAGCACTGTAAAGTTCTACCAAGTTAATTTCCTTATGTTTAATTTAGTTCTGTTATTTCCTTGCTGATTTTTTGCCTAGTTGATTGATCTCTTTGTGACAGTGATGTGTTAAATTCCCCCATTACTATGGTATTATTGCTCATTTGATTTTTCATGTCTGCTTAAATTTGTCTTACGTAGAAGGGTGCTCCTACATTGGATGCATATATTTATAATTGTTATCGTTCCCTGTTGCAGTTTTCCCATAACAAGTATGTAGTGATCTTTTTTATCTCTTTGGATGATTTTTGGTTTGAAGTTGATATTATCAGTAACTGCTGCAGCTACCCCTGCTTTTTGATGATTTCCTGTATTATGGAGGAGTTTTTCATCCTTTAACTTTTAGTCTATGGATTTTCTTTTGAAGTAGATGTATTTCTTGTATGTGGCATATTGTTGGATTTTATTTTGTGACCCACTCTGCTACTCTGTTTCTTTTGATTGGTGAATTGAGGCCATTGATATTGATGTTTATAACTGACATGCATTGGATTATCTTTCTAGTGTTATTTTCCTATTATAGGTTCCATACTTTTTCCCTTTTGTAATTACTTGCTGTGTTCTGTGGTTCCTTTCTTTTGCTCTTGTAGCTGTCATTGTTTCTGTCTTTCTCTAGAATATCTTTCAGTACTCTTTGTAGGTTTGGTTTGGTGGCTATAAATTTCCTCAATTGTTGTTTGGCATGGAAGGATCTTATTTCACTACTAACTTTGATAAATAGTATTGCAGGGTACATCAATCTGGGTTGGAAGTTAGTTTATTTCAGGACCTGAAATACTTCACTCAATTTTATTTATTTATTTATTTATTTTTTTGATTTGATGGTTTGGGTTAAGAAATCTGTCCTGATTCTGGTTGTCTTTCCAATTGTAGGTGATCTGTTTCTTCTCTCTAGCAACTTTTAATGTTCTATTCTTTTTCTGAATTTCTGAGATCTTGATTATTATGTGTCTAGGTGTAGATCTGTGGTGATTATGGCTGTTTGGAATTCTATATGCCTCACTTATCAGAATGTCAGGTTCTTTTCTCATGTTTGGAAAATTTTCTGCTAGTACTTCTGCAAGTAGTCTTTTTATGCCATTTGTGCTATCTCCTGCTTTTTCATTGACACCTACCATTCTTATATTATTTTTCCTTGCATCATCTAATAGCTGCTGAATTGTTATTTCTTGGTTCCTTGTTAGTTTTAAGAGATCTTTTATTTCGCATTCACTGGCTGCAACACTGTCTTTGAGGTCTGAAAGTCTATCTTCAGTTTCATTCGAGCAGTTTTGTCAACATTCAATGGAGATCTTAATTTCTTGGACAAGTGTTTAAATCTGTTTCATGCATTCTAGTTTTTCCTGTATTGTACATTCAGTGTTTCCATCACTTTCCTATCCTCTTTTTTTCTATCTATGTGTTCTTTAGCTGTGCTGAGGAATTCTTTCACAATTTTATTCCTACTTCTTGGGGCCTGAGAGATTATTTCTGCTATAGCTTAATAGACTTGTTTCTTTACTTTATTTGCTATCATTTCAGAGATTTCAGGTGTGTGACTTACAAGTTCTTGTATGTCTTTGTGTCCTGTATTTGTTTGAGTAGGCGAGAGGCTTGAGATTGCCATTTGCTCCTATGTTTTTTCAGTTTGGCAGCTCCCAATAATCACCCAGACAGAGTCCTGCAGGCTTCCCAGAGTCTGCAAAGTTACCAATAGATAAACTTCTGGAATTATTATTTTTAACAATTTCAACATATTTTACTGAATGGAAGTATAAGACCTCACAAATAAATCCCCTAAGTAGTTTGATTTTTAAAATTCTTTCATTAGTACAAAGATTACTGTGAGGAACAAATAATCTTATTTAACTTATTGCACGTTGCATTTTTCATCATATGAAGTATTAGATATTCTCCAAAACAAAAAAAAAACACTCTTCTCCTATTCAAAATGCATTAAAAATTTATAGATATCATTGTTTATTTGAGAAAAAACATAACTCAAAGAAAGACAGAGACAGAGACACAGAGAAGGAGGGAGAGAGACAGAGAACTCTGGAAATTTCTTGTTCATCCAGATGTGTTTCACAGCTCGTGGCACTGCTCCAGCCCTAGTGCTCTCCCGTCAGACTGCCGTAGATCATATCTACCATGCTTCCTCCCACACCAGGAACTTTGCCTCTGCTAGCTCTATGCTAAAAACTCTTGTCAGCTCCTGTCCATCCTTTAGTATTTGTGTTAAATTAAACTTCCTGACAGATCCATTCTTGATCTCTTTGACATTTTAGATGCTTCTGTTAAAGGAATCGTCATCTCATTTATGCTTAGCAATCAACATAGTTATTACATTTTTCATATGTCTGCATCACTATACCACAATGTTTTCAGGACAGGAACTTGTCATAATTGTATACCTGGCACACTGACACAAGTACATGCGTGTGTGTGTGTGTGTGTGTGTGTGTGTGTTTGTACACATGTGCACATGAGTGTGGATACTAATCAAATACATACTGTACTACGCTAATGGGAATTTTCTTAAGTATGATTCTAGGTTATATTTCTAGGAGCAAATGCAATTTGCAAATCATGAATATGATTTTGTTTTTAAGCATAACTACTTTAGTGTGGTGATTCCTTTCCTTCTGCCTTTATATATTACTTTCCTTCCATTTCTTCACTTTCTTTTTCCTTCTTTCTCTTACTTTTAATTTATAATTGCCTAGCTTCCCACTTTTTTACTTCTAATTGCTACTACTCTTGGAATATGGCTTAGTTACTTTTCTCATTAATGAGACAAAGTACCTGACATTCAAAGTTAAAGGAACAAAGGTTGATTTAGCTCACAGTTTGTAGAAGTTTAAGTTCCTATGTGGCTGGTTCTCAGGCCTGGCACTGAGCACTACAGAGGAAAAACAGGCCATGGCAGGCAGGGGGCAGGAAGGCAAGATAGTGCTGAGAAAGCAGCAAATGACAAGCATTGGTCCTCTTTCTGTCCTTTACATCTTATTCTGGCTAATCACTCTTGGGATGGGTAGCACTCACACCAAAGGTGTGACAGTCTTAATCCTAGTGTCATACTCTGAATCAAACCCAGCATCATACCTTTTATCCCAGAAGCATGCACCTTAGATCCAGCCATCTCTCTGAAAAGCCCTACCTATGACCATCTGAGGTTGTGGGAAGAGTCTAAATACAAACCATAACAGAAGCTAAGGTTAACTCTACCCTGAGTCACAATCTTTTTTGTTTTGCCTTTTTTTGTTTGTTTGTTTCCTTTGTTTTGTTTTTAGCAAAAACAGACAAGGAAGTAAAGGTAATTGAGCAGAATCAAGCAATTCCATGTTACAGATGGCATTATTTATTTATTTATTTAATGTATTTAGTACAGGGTCTACAGGGTCTACATAGATACGACTCAGAGTGATCCTCCTGTTTTCAGTCTCCCAAGCGCTTGAATTACAGGCATGTGCCACCACATCCAGTTTCTGTCACAGGCTCAGCGCTCCCCAGGAACAAGGCTGATAAGGCACACTGGGATCGAACCCCAGTCCCTGTGTCTACCTAAGCTGGCACTTTAATCCTCTGAGCTATCTAGCCAGCCCTCAGATGGATTTTTTAAATTCAAATATTCTCTGTCTTTTGCTTGGGAATGTACCTTCACCTGGTCTCCACAGTCCTTTTGAAAAAACAAAAAAACAAAAGGAGGAGTATTCGTGAAGATTAAACAGAAGTCTCCAATGTCAATTCTTTTTGTGTAAGCCCTTCACATTGATTTACTTATCTCTGAGGTTCCCATAATAAACACCTTGAAAACAAATGGCTTCCATCTTTAACTGAAATTTTCTTCCAAGAAATTATGAATGAATATCAGATACTAGTCCTGAAATTAGTCAAAGCTTACTCAGAGAAAAATCATCCTTAAGTTAAAAAAAATCAGTGCATGTCTTATATGACACAATATTCAGTAGTTATCTTTTTAATATCTTTATTGATTTTATCATAAAATAGCACTGTAAACAAAAATACACATGTAAACACTATCTCTGAGACTATACAGTATAAAAGCAGATAGGCTCATGCTTTATTTACTAAATAAATAATTCCATACCCTAAATTTCTCAGATTATAAAACTTTAAAAGTTTGATAGTGTCAAATCTTCATGAAGGTACAGAACATAAGAAAATTTTATGGGCCAGGGAGATAGCTCAGTAGAATAAGCACTTGCCTGGTAAGCACAGGTTCCTGAGTTCAACCCCCAGTACTAAAAACAAAATAAAAATAAAAAAGAAAAAGAAAATGTTATGTTATTAGATATCATTATGGTCCTAGTAGACATGCAAAAAAAAATGTACAAGAAAAAAAAAAAAAGATTTTTATTCTAATGTTATAAGCCTGTACTTCCACATATGAGAGACTGAGAGGGTAAGATTGAAAATTTAAGGTTAAACATGCTCACTGGAGGAAAGATAGCCTCTTTAACAAACAGTGCTGGAAAAACTGGCTCTCATGCCAAAAAACTAAAACTTGACCCAGGTCTATCACCATGCACTAAGCTAAATTCAAAGTGGATTAAAGATCTAAACATTAAAACAGAAACACTAAATCTCCTGGAAGAAAAAGTAGGAGAAACTCTTAAAAACATAGGGGAGGCAAAGAGTTCATGAACAAAAATCAAATTGCACAGTTAATACTTGAAAGAATTAACAACTGGGACCTCCTCTCATTGAGAACTTTTCGAATGTCAAAAGAAATTACCAACAAAGTGAAAAGACAAACCACAAATTTGGAAAATCTCTTGACTAATAAGCACTCAAAGGTCTTCTCTGTGGAATTTATAAAGAACTAAAAAACACTAGGGCCCCAAAATTTAAGACCCAATCCAGAAATGGGAATCTGATATGAACACACACTTCTCAAAGGATGAAATTAAAGAAGCAAATAAATATATCAAAAAATGCTACACATCACTAGCCGTCCATGAAATGTAAATTAAAACACTGAGATATCATCTCACCCCAGAAAGAATGGCTATCATAAAGAAATCAACCAACAACAGTTGTTGGATAGGTTGTGGGGGAAAAGGAACTGTTCTCCACTGTTAGTGGGAAAGTAGACTGATACAACCTTTATGGAAATCAGTGTGGAAGCTCCTTTAAAAATTAGGACTGGAAATCCCATTCAAGCCAGCTCTCCCCCTACTGGGAATTTTCCCAAAGGAACTGAAAATGTCATATCATACTGATGTATGTGCACCTATGATTATAGCAGCACAATTTGTGATAGCCAAATCTTGGAAACAACTAAGATGTCTGTTCATCTGAGGAATGGATGAAAAAGATGTGGTAGTTTTATAAAATGAAGTATTACTCAGTTATAAAGAATGATAAATGCAAAGCACTTATATTTAAGTGGATGCCACTTGAAGATATACTAATAAGTGAAATAAACAAAACCCACAAGTGTAAATATCATATAGTCTCCCTAGCATAAGAACTCAAAACAAGAAATAAAAATAGAAAGGTATAACACAATTAAAAGGAAGTGAGAATTTAAGGATTAAACAATGAAGAGAGGGCAAGGAGAAAAGCTAGGAAACATGAGAGGGGCAAAGTCATACATTTATATGCACAAGATGGTTAAGGCATTAATCTTGAGAATCTTGAGCATATTTTTGAAACTAGCAGTTAATTGGTAGGATTCTCACCCTGACTAACTATATATGCTGATACCTGTGAACCAAGCAACTGCACTGAACATAGCAATGTGTAAGGATAGGGTCGTACTTGGAATGCCTGTCATTCTGGTTTTCTAAATACATACTGTTTGTCATGACATACCAAGTACTGCCATACTGTGTCTCAGGTCAGTGTTTTTTTTTAAAGGGTAATAATTGAAAACAAGAGACAAGAAAAAAGTCATAGGACTGTCCTGCTACAATGCTGTATATGGTTAGATTTCTAAGCTTCTAGGTAAAAATATGTAACTGTTTATTGCTATTTTTAAATATTTTTAATTTTTTAAATATTTTTTTCTTCATATTACATGGGTTCTTTAAGATTAACATCTCAACACTTGATGGAAAATACCTGTTCCATGTTATGTCTAAAATGTTTGATATTCAGATAGGTTATGCTCAACTGCCTATGTTGTAGCGTAATAATAATAAGGTTCTCTTCTGGAGGGTTAACAACCTAAGTTAGCAGACCAAAAATTAGAGAAAAAGAAGGGTTTCAAGGAGAACCAACATTTTGTCCCTAGCCTTTCAAGGTCAGTGAGGACTCAGGACATAGGAGATCCTGTCCTGTAACATCATGTAACTCAGTTGTGGCCCAAATTTTCTGATCAAGGAGATTATGGGTCCACAGAACAACATGACTGATGATGTATAGTGTGCCTAATGAGAGTCACATGGACAGAGAACATTCTCTGAGGCTTTCACAGAGAGTCAATTGGTCAAGCAATGGCCGTAACTCCTCCATATGACTGACACTGACAAAGGATCTGCAAACTGCAGTACAACAGGGTTTCAGGACAAATCCTGAGGGCATTTGACTGCCCTCATCAGATACAAAAGTTACATTTCTTGTTACATAGATCTTGCTTTATCTTGATCTTAACCATACAGCAGAACAGTATAAAAACAAAATATAAAAAGTAAAGCCATATTAATATGCTGAACTCTAAAGGCTCAAATCAACAACTTCTGACATTGCCAGTCTTATGGAAAACCCACTACTACTATGGACTACTGGACTATATTGGAATATTTTGCTGAATTCACACACCTACAATATTTAAATGACAATGGAATACCCATCTCTCACAAAACTAAGCAAAAAAGGGGATAAAAATAAAGGACCATTCTGTATCTGTATATATAGAATACTTAGAATAGATATACAACTACCTTCCCTTAATTCAGTGGATTGAAAGATCTGTACTAACAGTGTTTGGACAGGATATGACATCTGCATCTTGTACTGTGAATAACCACTAAGAAGATAACAATATGCAGTGTATTAATTATTGAAACTGTCCTAATAATCAGTTTTGAAACTGTCTCATTGCTATTTGTTGCTCAGTAAAATTATTTTTAAAAAAAGAAAAAAATTAAGTCCATCTTGGGCTACCTTCAATTTGGCCAAGAAAAGAAAAATTTGGTAATGGCTAATAACTATTAACAGCGCATTAGAAATCAGGCAACAATTCCTTAATAGGGAAATGAATAATTTATAATAAATAATTTAAATATTGATATATTATATATCAGCTAAGATGAGCAAGGTGAAACTTCCCAATAATATGGACAGATGTAAAAATATAAATCTATAAAAAGAAAGATTTCCAACTGTATGACTTAAAAATAGAAATAATCTTTATCATTTCAAATACTGAATACCTGATCAATAAATTAACAGCCACATAATGTCCAAGCATAATGAATTTTGGAAACAGCAATTCAGTGTGAAAACCCTGGCTCAATACTTAGAACTACAAAAAACATAGTAGTAAAAAATAAAAGTAGTGTCAGGAAGTGTCCAAGCTGGGGCAACCATGAGTTAGAACTTCAGCTGTAATGGTGGATCTGGTGCATTTTGAAGGTGCTGAAAGTCTCAGGAACCCCAGGAAGGGCTGGAAACAACATTCCTTAAAAATCTTTATTTGCTGTCTCAACTACCTATAATACTAAAGCATATGAGTATGCCAGATTTCTTCTGTAACATTCCTATTTGTAAGGTGCCCACTGTTTGCTTAAAAGTGATGTCAGAGTCTCCTGTCCTTCCCTTCTCCTGCCATCCAGTACCACAAGAACCCCTTTCCTTGGCAAACTCTTAACACAGAATCACACGGAAAAGGGATTCTGAGTGTTATTTGAGGACATTGGCTGTTTTGCACTATTGAAAGCAGCCTATACAAACACTGTAGCTGTCAATAACATTGATAGTAAATGTTTTTATGCATAGGTTTTGCAATAATAAACTACACACGTAGGGGAGTGCTTACTTCTTGGTGGGTACATATTTCATATTAAATTTGCTGCAAGTATTAGAAGAGAAATAAAATTGTGATATGATTCAGTCCCCAATACATAGAATTGATAACTGAAAAACACATTATTTCTAGCCATAAATTAATAGTCACTTGTCATCTCATTGAATCTGTTTTATCCCTTGCGCTCATCAAGCACCAGATTTCAAAATACCCATATTCTCTCATAAAAAGATAAAATTATCTAAGCAGTTGTGTCTAATCCATAGTCTATGGGCCACTTGCCCCCTCTTGCTTTATAATATTGTGATAAAAACATTAAAAGTAAGCTCCGTGCAGTGGCTTAGATAATAGCTCCGTGCAGTGGCTTAGATAATATAGACTCAGGATTTGGGAGGCAAAGACAACAGAATTTTAAGTTCAAATCACATCTGGCTACTTGATGATTTAGAAGCATATTGTCTCAAAATAAAAAATCACCAAAGGGCTGTGGATGTGGTAGTGTGAAGTCTCCGGTTTCAAACTCTAGTACCAAAAAAAAATTTTTTTTTAAGTTTTACTACTTAGATATATTTAGTATATTATGAACTTTATATGTAGCTCAAATCTATTTCCCTTTGGCCAGTGTAGTGTAGGCAAGCTAGGCATGTCCAAGCAGCATCCAGCAAACTGATCTATAGTTTGCAGAACTTGCCAACAGTGAATCCATTGACAGTCGCGGGTATTCAACAATTCTGTATAAGATGGGCAAAACCAAGCATACAGCCAAACCAGACAGAAAATACACAAGAGCTGAGTAGGACTTTGAAAGGTGTCGGCAGACAGATAAGACCTTAAGGTGAAGGTGAATGAATTGCAAAGCATGAAAATTTCCCATTATAGTCGATCAAAGAATTAATGTAACTCACTTTTTCAAGTGTGCTGTGCATCTATGTTTTCCTTATCCCATCTTACAGAAACATAAAAGAAATTAAAAATCAGAAACTTTAAGAAGCAATGTGGTACTGTTCCCACAGATGAAAATGTTGTGATTCTTTTTCAGTTGCAGTAGGATGTAGAATACATTTTACATTTTTTTATCTAAGGTTAATTTTATCCAAACATTTTCTTCCCTATATCTGGTGCCCATAATTATTATCACAACTTGACTACATCTTGGCCTCTCACATGAATCACTTTCAAAAGGATAATCTCCAATTGTTTATAACTTTAAAAAGCTTATTTAAGGGCTGGAGAGATGGCTCAGTGGTCTGAAGCACCTACTTAGAACAAGCTTGGCAAAGCATCAGGGACCGCGGTTCGATCCCCCAGCACCACATGCCAGCCAGCCCCGCCCCCTGGTG
>NW_004524604.1:11974947-11975926 GCF_000260255.1 Octodon degus | reverse complement strand
AAATAAACCAGACACACCTCTGTAAATATCATATAGTTTCCCTAGTTTAAGAACTCAAAAGAACAAATACAAATACAAAGGTATAATGCAAGTAAAAGGAAAGCAGGATCTGGAGGACTAACTAATCAAGAGAGGGAAAGGAGAAGAACTAGGAAACATGAATAAGTCAAGCCATATAGTTCTATGTAGAAGATGGGCAAGGCAATAATCCTGAGAATCTCCTGAAGATTTTTGAACCTTGAAGTTCATTGGAAAGATTCTCACCCTGACTAACTATATATATTGATAGCTGTGAAATAAGCAACTGCTCTGTAGATGGTAATATGTAATAGTAGCTTCATGCTTGGAGTGCCTGTCATTCTGGTCTTCTGAGTACGGGCTGCTTCTCATGAGATGTCAGTTGCTGCTGTACTGTCTCTCAGGTAGATGATTGTTCAAAAAGAAAGGGGTGGTGAATGAAGGTAAGAGACAGGAAAAGGAATATTTTGGTATTGTCCTGCTTCGAGGTTGTATATGGTTAGATTTTTGGACTTATATGTAAACATAAGAAGTATATAATTCTTTATGCCTATTTTTAAAATATATTCTAACTTTTAAATGTTTTTTCATCATGTTCTGTAGGGACTTAAAGTTCAACATATCAATACTTGATGAAAAATACCTGTTCCATGTTATGTTTAAGATGTTTGATATTCAGACAGATAGCAAGGATAAGCTTAACAGCCTAGGTTGTATGGTAATAATAATAAGCTTGTCTTCGGGATGGTTAGCAACCTAAGTTTGCAGAACAAAATTAGAGAAAAAGGAGGGCTGTAAGGAAAACCAACATTTTGGCCCTAGTCTTCTAAGGTCAATTAAGACTCAGGTCATATGAGAACTTGCACTGTAACGTCATGTAACTCGGTAGTGTCCCAAATTTTCTGATCAAGGAGATTATGGGGCCAAAGAGGAAAGTGATCGATGATGTAGAGTGTGCCTA
>NW_004524604.1:11974037-11974847 GCF_000260255.1 Octodon degus | reverse complement strand
TCTCTCTCTCTCTCAAATAAAAAAAATAAAAATAAAAAAAAAGCTTATTTAAATGATTTGTACTGTTTTAAAACTATTAACATGTTTTGGCAAGTTGAGAAATCTACATGTAAAATATTTATGATATTGATATGTGTTTTTATCCATATTTGCATAAGATTTGTACTCCAAAATTTCTTCATCCATCTTGAAGAACACCAAAGAGTAAGCTGCAACATAATATTCAGAAATGAGAAAGCAATAATCCTGTAATTATTGCTTTGTACAGTAGAATGTTTTAGTAAACTGTAATGGCAAAAAAATTAAATATACAACAAATATTCAAAAGAAAGTGACATAAGTACTAAATAGATTGAAAACTGATAATTTTTAGCAGAAGGCAAGAAGAGCAAACTCTTTTAATTTTGCACGGAGTGGTTTTAGTTGCAGATGCCAATGAAGAGCTAGAGAACAGTACTACAAGAGAGGAGGAGAGATCCCTACCATTATCCAACAGTAAAAATGTGCCAGTTCTTCCTAAACTGAACAAAGCAGTCACAGGAACTATAAGGCTGGACAGTTGCCACATTTTTTCAGATAATGTGGTTGTAGTTTGCAGCTAATGAGAGACAGACTGAAAAGTATCTGACTGCAGATTTTTCCTCAGCGTTGACAGTCAGCATCTGGAGTGGTTAGCAGGAGTAAACTAGTTCATCCAATTAAAGCCTTTGATAACTTGCGCAGCTCATTTAGTAATAACTAAAGTGGGATTTACACTTTATAAAGTGTTTTCACGTTAAAATATTTCTACACAAAGTGCTTAAACATGGC
>NW_004524604.1:11973053-11973937 GCF_000260255.1 Octodon degus | reverse complement strand
TGAGGTACAGGATCTCTGGATAAATCCTGAAGGGATTTCACTGACCTTATCAGACTGAAAAGCTACAACTGTTGTTGCATAGGTCCTGCTTTACCTTGTTCTTAACCATCCAGTAGAAAGATATAAATATGAAATATAAGAAATAAAGCCATGCTGTTATTTTGAGCTGTAGGGAACTCAGGTCAACATTTTTTAACATTTCCAATGAAGTGGAAAACCCAATACTACTATGGACTACTGGACTCTTTTAGAATATTTTGCTGAGTTAACACACCTCTAATATTCAAATAATGTAATTTAACCAAAAAAAAGGGGGATACAGATAAATGTCCATTTTGTATCTGTGTATTCATAGTGATTAGGGTAGATATATAGTTACATTGTCTTAATGAATAGAGGGATTTTTTCAAATGGTGCTTGCAAATAGGATCTCAAATCTGCATCTTGTACAGCAATTAACCACTAGGAAGAATGTATGCAATGTGTTAATTATTAAATCTGTCCTACCAATTTAGTTTGAAACTGTCTCATTGCTATTTGTTTCTCAATAAATTCATGGGGAAAAAAGGACAGATTTCTTCTAACAGTCCTCAGTGTGTAGTAATCTGATGTTCTATGGAGATGAGAAATCCGAAGAGGTAACTCAGAGAAATTGGTGGTGCATTCCTTCGATGTTGCTGCATAAATCACCACTCCAAAAATCTCATACTTTAAAACAGACATTTTACTTCAAAATGTTGTGTTTTGTTAATTCAGGCAGGGCTAAATATGGTAATTTTGTGCGAACAGTGACTGCTACCTGCAGCTGAGGTTACTTGTGGGTTTGCTGATAGTGGATGATCTCCACTGGGACCACAGGTCCTAGAAATTCTGATCATTCAGCA